>NC_042620.1:340834198-340926698 GCF_901001135.1 Rhinatrema bivittatum | reverse complement strand
TTTTTTTTTTTTTTTTTTTTTAGTTGATGTTAAAGGCCTGTCACTCCCGTATAAACCTGGAGGCCTCACGAGGCGGTGTCACTTTCTGGCTGTTCCCGTGTGGTGCCGTCCATTTAAAAGCCGATGCGGCTGCAGGCTCCCTCGGGTAGTCATAGTGCTTTTTTGACGGGACTGCCCGTGGCTGTCCGTATCAGTAGGCGCCCTGTCTTTTTTTAAATGAAACGTTCTGCAAAGCCTAACCTGAGTGGCATATTTCCTTTCCACCGTACGCACACAACCGAAGGAGAAAGACTAAAAGGCCCAGTTCAAGCGGTTTCCCACTCCATGAAATCCCCTCTCTGTGTGTGATTGGGCTCCGGGACAGAGCGGGTTCACACACTGGTCCTCAAGGTGCCACAAAAGCAGGTCTGGTTTTCTTCAGATCATCCACAATGAATATCCATGAGGCATATCTGCACACCCAATACAAAACACTCTGTGCCCCTGATTAAATGCCTTTAGTCTCGCTAGTTACATTTTTGGTGATAATTAAAGTTGCTTCATTTGGGGGCGTCTTCTATTACTGCGATGGTTCTCCATATGAGATGCAGAGATGGGGCATTGAGACACAAGGCGGTGCCCTATGGGTGTTGTTACATTTCAGGCTGCTTCAGGGCCTTGGTAGGGGGGGGTGGGGAGGGGGCGCACAGAGAGGGCCACCGACCCCGCAAGGCCCCATGACTGTCCCGGGGGTCCCGCATGGTGGTGGGGGGAGGAGGAACAACACAAGTATTCAAGGCCATTAGGGTTTACTCACTCGGGGAGGGGGTGAGGGAATCTTCTACATCCCAGTCAGTCACACCCAAAATCACTCAGCCCATTGGAAAAAAAACATTTACTGCAAAAACTGGCGGCAAAACACAAAGTTCAAGAACTCGGCGCACATTTGACTGCGTACCGGTACCGTAAGTACAGCCCACTGCAGCGAGAACAAAAATCACAGCCTCTTTTTAACCCCCCGCCTGCAAACAGGTCAGCTCCTCTTCCTTCCTGGGCCTTGTAGCAGGTGATCGCTGCAATCCTTTCTCTGATCTCTCGGTGGTAGATGAATCCCAGGGGTGCTTCCCGGGAAAGCTGCCCTTCCCCTAACACCTCCAGGTATGCCGGCCCCCCCCCCCCCCACCCACGCGCTGCAAAATCCTTTTTCTTCTCTCTCTCTCTCTCTGGAACTCTCCGGCACTCCGCCCTGGACAACCCTTCTCGTTCAAGACCCCCACCTCCTGGGAACCCTTCCCAGTGGGAGACAGGCCCCCGAGGAGCCCCCCTCGTTGGGAGACGACCAGGACTCCAGGGCTTGGAATCCTCCCTCCTGCTCAGCCATCCACCCCATGAACTACTCCCCCGCTCACCCTGGGGGGGGGGGGGGGGGGGGGGGTCCGGGGGGGTCTTTAAGGCACTCCTCGCCCCTCCCAGCCTGGGGCGTGGAGCTCCTCCCTAACACACGGGCGACACCAAAGGGCCCGAGATCCTCACGCATACTGAGGGGCACTCGGATCAGCTGAGCTCACAACCTGCAGGCTTGCGAGAGCAGGGGGAGGGCATGGTCTTACAGGCAGAAAAATGACCCCTCCTCTACATTTATTTTGACTGTAACAAGAACCTTTGAAACTAAAAATAAAGACATTAATAACACGGTGCATTTGCCACACATTTCGCCCGAGGTCACGCCGAGCGCCAGACTTGTTTGCGGGACCTCCGGGGACAGCAGCTGGAGAAGGAGCACAGGTTGAGTTCTGTCATTGTGAGCTATATATATATATATATATATATATATAAAAAAAAAAAACCCCACAAACATTTCAAAAAAAGAGAAAACTGCTGTACTCACGACTTTTGTGGAACCGACTTTGCTGGAGCCTTGCTTGCGACATCACAGCGCTCTGCAAACAAAAGGAAGGCCGTTTTTCAAAATGTCAGAAGATTTGTGTTTGAATTAAAACTGTGCCCATGGCCGCCCAGCCCTTCTAATTATGCTTTGGTTCACAACATGCCACAGCGTACAACGTAATAAAAAAAAAAAAAAAATGGAACTGATCTACTGCCGTACAAGATAATTAATTTTTCATCCCTTGTTTTAATGATGTTAAGCAGGGAAAAATATTATTTAGGCGAAAGGCAATAAAGACCTACTTTGCACATTGTATCCCGAGGTCAGATGTTGTGAGTCCTATAATGAAGAACATAAAAATGTCAGCGTTAGTTAAATAGGAAGAAGAAGGTGTGTCAGCCATTCTAAATCTACAGTAGCCTAGAGGTCGCGAGCACTGGGAAATATGAGCGCCATGAAAGCAGAGAAGCGCACGAGAAATATTCAGAGTAGTGCTAGACCTTTTAATACAGCAATAATCCCTCTCACTACCAAGTCATTGCACTGCTTCTTCATACGACAGACATGCCGGCCAAGTTTTCCTTTTGCATAAAAACTGATTGCAATTGAATGCATTATATCTATCACGTACTCTATGGGGGCTGATTCTCCCGTCTGTGGAAACCTGCAGGAGCTGTTAATGGGGGGTTAACGCAGGTTATTAGCGAACAGGCTCCATTCAAAATAATAGGGGTCTCCAACAAATAAAGCGCATTGTTAATGTGCACTGCAGGTTAGTGAATGACACATATATATCTCTGCTTTATACTTCAACGGAAGCTCGCTAGCTATGTTTCTAAACCTATGCATGGCTTTTTTGTGAAACCAGCATTTGCTACTGTTCGAAAATTAGAGAGCCCAAGACGTTGGAGGCATTATGATATTCAGAATTCTGTTTTCTGTTCCTTTCCAAATAATTTCTAAGATTCCATTTGCTTTCCTGACCACCGCTTTTCACTGAGCTGAGGATTTCAGTGTATTGCTAACAATGACTCCAAGGTCCTTTTAATAATCCCTCATGTGAAATCCATAATTGGAATTATTTTCCCCCCTCTGCCTCGCTTTGCACATGGGCCCACATTATATTTCATCTGCTACGTAGATGATCGGTTCCCCAGTCTTGCCAGGCCCTGCGATTCCTCACATTGTGCTTCATGTTTTAACCCAGTGGTGTTCAAACTGCCATGGATGATCCTCTACAAGGGTGCACACAGCTATTTCCCAGTGGAGAGAGGTGGGCCTGGAGCTGTAGCAGCCTTCGTGGGCCTGGAAATGAGCAATGGTCTGCACAGGCCAGTAGATCAGTGGGGAAACTACCTGTTTGGGGGGTATTAGGCTGGAATACACAGTTAGACCCCATTTCTTTACCTGCAGACTTCACAAATGCATCCTATATTTACAGTACATGTTGGTATTTGTCTCTCACATAGAAAGTAATATGTTCTGTATCGAATACCTTCCAGATTGTCCAGATCCACTTTTCCATCACCAATTTATTCTTTAATGTCAGATGTCGGGCCACATTTTGCCTAGCTAATCACTAAAGGCATGCCACCCCTCCTTCAAGAGGTACTTCCCTGGACTGGCAGGACCAGCAGGATCGTTGCAGGGTCAAAAGGAAGTTGAATGCCAGTAACTCTATGCATCCATGACATCACTTCCTTCTAGTATATCTCTAACAGGGGGCCATGATGGCATTTTTAAATAATCTCCCACATCTCAAGACTAATTCTGGGGCATAATTTTCAGTCATTTATGTGGGTAAACAGCCCATGTGCACCCTTAACTGCTTTTAGAGGAGGCATTCCCAGGGGTGTGCATAGGTCAGGGGAGGGAAGTGACATGTGTAGATTGCATCTCCAACTCTATGCATGTTATTTATGCAAAAATTGCCTACATTACAAGAAGGTGCAAATGTGCAAAGTACTGGCCAAATTTGTATTCAGCTGAGCGCGTAAATTCCGGCCTTTACGCGCGTGGCCGGGCCTTGCGCCCGCCGAGCCAATTCTCAACAAGGCCCGGCCGTTTGCTGCTGTACCGGGGAAGGGACCGTCGGCGCGCGCACAATGTTATAAAATCGGCGCGCCCACGTGGGCGCACCAGGAAGCATGTGCACACCTTTAAAAATCTCCCCCAGTATCGGTGATGAATTTCAAAAAGGAGGTATCCACTTACTTTCTCTTCAATAACAGGTACAAAGCACCCGTGAACTTTGTCCCGTCGCAGGCAGTTTGAAAACTGACCCCTCCCACCCTTTCTAAGTCTCCTTTTTAAATGTAAATGCCATGCAGTAATTTTATTTATTATTCTCCCTTCGGTAACTCTGTCGAATGTGATTGTATTATAATGCCTAATATCCTAGCAGGTCCTACACCGCTACCCCTTGCACCAGGTCCTGTCTTCCACTAAGTGCTAGCTCTGAAGTACCTTCCTCTCATCGGTGCCAGGACCAGCTGCTCCATGAGGCGGTCATTTATGGCATCTAAGACATGTTTCCTTCCCGTCACGTCCCGAAGAGACATTCACACAACCGATAATTGAAATCTCCCGTTGTTAGCATGCATCAAATGTTAGTAGCCTGTCCAATCTCTGTTAGCATTTCACAGTCTATTTCACCATCCTGGCAGGGTGGATTGTACTATATTCTCTCTCTATATTCCCCATCAAGCATAGATCTGCTCTGTCGTTTTGATATATTTTGTTCCCTCTTTCCACCAGACCTCTGACATAATTTTCAGGGTTTGGGGGGGGTGAGGGGGTAATTTGCATTGGTGCAAAATCTGTACCAGTTTTCAAAGGGAAAAGCAGGTGTGGACTCTCCCTTTTGAAAACTGCTGTGGGTACAAAGCACGCATGGTCATTTGTGCCTGCTTTTTATGTGGGGGGGTGGGGGGGAATTTTGCTTGAAAAGTGTTAAATAAATAAATAAATAAAACGACGGGGGTCAATTTTAAAGGAGTTCCCGTGCACAAAAGTAGCATTTATCGTAGCGATTTTCCAAAGCCCGCTTACGCACGTAAAACCCTTTTGACAATTCAGTCGTGGGGAGTGGAATTCCCAAAGGAGTTGTGCGCGTAAAAGTAGCAATTTTCAAAAGTCCGTTTACGCACGGATTATCCTTTTGAAAACGACCCCCTAGATGCATAGATTTAAACAATGCAAATGATGCAGGCTCCTTTCCTTTCCCAAACTAACCATGACCCAAGGGATGCCTCTTCTCAATGTGGTTAAAAGTTTGTGAAATGTGCAAACTAGTAACTGCGTTAAGAGTGGGCTATTTACAGGTGGCTGCTTTAAGCAGGTAAAATTGAAATTATGAAAATTGACCTTATTAGGGCAATTTTCAAAACTGAACAGGTGGGTGAAAAGTCCCTGGGTACTTTCACCTATGGATTTTGCTCTAGTTTTCAGAGACATAATCAAAAGTCAGCATTTGGTTAGCTTACTCACAAGTTATCTTGCTAAATACCACTGAATATTGACCCCATTGAAGGCAATTTTCCAAAGCCTAAGTAATTTTCCTTTGAAAATTGCCCAAGGTAAACATATTCATAGATAGTTGCACCTCCTTTTTCTAGGGATATTTTTTTGGGCAAAAAATCCCAAACTATAGGAGTTGTTTTCTCCTCATCCCACCCTAGGAATGTGTCCACCACAATACAGGTAAAAGTATATACCTTATGGCGCAACGTGCATACTTGTACCCATGCAGGCAATTTTCAAAAAGTCCTTTTATTTAGGCTTTTGAAAATTGCCTTCAATGGGGTCAATATTCAGTGGCATTTAGCAAGATAACTTGTGAGTAAGCTAACCAAATGCTGACTTCTGATTATGCCAGCCACTTATCTGGCTTAAGTTTAGCCAAATAACTCATTCTCTCTAAAATTTAGATGGATAATATACGGGCATTCTGAGGGAGGGGCTTCCAGGGCAGAGTTAAGTTAGCTGGATAAGTTATGAGGAACAAAAGTATGGAATACTTTACCAACACAACTGCGATTACAGACAGATAAGAAGAAATTTAAAGCAGAATTAAAAACATGGCTGTTTAAATGTGCCTATACAGAACATGAGTAAGATGCCCTCACAGGCTTAACTTTTCCTTTCTTTTTTAGATATGTTTATTTTTAGGATAAAATGTTATTTTATTATTTTATCTTATTATTTGTTATTAGGAATTGTAATCCTTATGTGTTTTTTAGATTTAGAATTTTAGTTTTACAGCTAATTTATACATTTTTTCTGTGCTTTTCTTTTTAATTATTTTAGCTGTTTCTTGATTTTATTGTATTATTGTATTTCCCTTTTTAATTGGTTGTAAACCGTTGTGAAGGCCTTGCCGATGTGACGGTATAAAAAAGAACAATAAACTTTAACCTTAACCTCCAGGTATATTCAAAGGTGCGACTGTGATGCTTAACATGCTGCCAAGTTTAGGTGGATAAGTTTATCAGCTAACTTTGCATGCCAGCCAGTGGTTAAATATTACTGTAATTATGTCCAGGAGGGCGATTTGCAGAGCTATTTACCTCGGTAAATACCCAGGTATATTGGCCTGCCCTGAAAATTGCTCTTTTCTGCCTGACTAAAATTTACACGTGGGCTTCCATGGATATGCCTGCCCTTTTAGCCAGGTTAAAAAGGACATTCCTATGGGCATGTTTAGCTTGGAAGAGTAAAACAGCTGATGCATATTTGATTTTCTAATGCATGTGTGCTATTTTGTCCCCACTTGGCTGCCCATATAAAGAGCAGGTGCAAAGTATGCGGGTGGGTGTTTTTAACGTACACAATATGCAGTTGCTAATTTCCAAAAGGAAGGACACATGGATGGTTTCTCTTTGAAAACCGACTTCAAGATACAGGGCTAAAAGTTTTCGGGTACACTGCAAGCAATGAGGGTAATGTACTAAACTGCACATTTTTTTGCAGACTGTGCGTGAAAAAAACCCCATGCAAAATGACCCCAAACATGCAAAACCCCCCCCCCCCCAAAAAAAAACAAACCCACACTGGCATTTCAGGCTTTTGCGTATGCTTTTGCATGTAGGGCCTGTTTGTGAAAAAAAACAAAACACATTATTCCTCTTTTGCAGGTGGTAGTCTCTCACATGTAGTCTGCTACATGCATGTTTACTAAAATTTAAATTAATGAGCTGCTGAGATGCACTGTCATTCAAAGCTGCTCACTAATTCAGAATTCAGCAACAACCGATGTTGCTAAGATGTCTTCACATGCTGGGTTTTTCATAAAAGATAACTACAATTCTATGAGGTAGTTATCTTTTACTGCGGCCCCATCGCAAGGTTTCTCCTGCAAGCTTGCCAAGGAGCTCGTGTGCATCTGTTGTAAACGTGCATAATAAAGAGCCCATTAACCCAGGGTAGATCCCAAAGTGGACTCAAAATAATCTCCTATGCCATCATTTAGTGGCACACCAATCTTATTTGTATAGAAATATAGACACCTAAATGTATTCTTTAATACCTATTGACAACCTGCTTATTATTAGCGGCTGATTCATATTTGATTCTTATTTCTCTGTCCCTCATTCAAATCCACCGCTGCTGCTGCCGTGGCTCTCTCCGCATCCTCTCTCATCAGGACGCTCTCTTTTTTTCCTGTTCTATCCTTTGAAGAGATACCTCACTCCAAACCGTGCGCTTCTGAGTGACGGCCGCCTCATGATCTAACTTACAGACAGCTGCACCTCCTTCCCAACTGTCAGCAGCAGCGGCGGCAGCAGCCAGAATCTATTCTGGTTAAGATGAAGCCCCTCCCGCATCGCTTTAGATTTCTTCGTAGACATCAAACACCTGCAGTACGGTCCAGACCTACTGCAGGGGAGTTACTCAGGCTTAGAGGGTTCCACTACACTTTTCTGCCAGTTTGGTCTAACAACTTTTTTTTATCTTTAGAGATTTATTTTCAGCATTAGGTCACATATTTCAAACCAGAACTCAAATGCCGATATCTATTGATTTTGTGGCCTATTCATTAAATCCTTTTAAGAACAGAGAATCAGATTTTGACTTCCCCTTCATCGCCGAGCGCTGAAACATGCCATACGCAAGAATGTTCTGGAAATCAATGCCAGTCAAACGTAACTCAGATCCACGTTCCTGGTCCACCTCATTTAAGTTAAAACCCAAGCAGAACGGGTTTATCCTTTCTGCATTATATTCTTTGTATCCCCTATTTTCTCTCTTTTTACATCCTCTTTTCCATCCCAGGATAGAAGAGGTTTCCCCCTAGTGCAGCTGACTCCAGTCAGCGCCATGAAACAGGAAGCACGGACGTCAATCTCTTGCATGCGTCACTGCATTTTGTATTGTGGTGGGGGGGGCCAGCTGAGAGGCAAACCTTTCAATATCTAATTAGCATGTACTGTGATTTAAAATGGTTAAATAAACGGCCAGATCTTAAACTGATTCATGGTCATTTATAGCCATATTACAGTTCCCTTAAAATTTCACAGGGCTCTTGCTTTGATAGCAGCTGGTGACTCATCCCACCTGCGCAAACCGTGGGGCACCCTATAAACGTAACAGCTCTCTGACATTTGCTGGAGAGGAATCTGGCATCACACACAGCAAGTCCCTGATCCTCGATGAAAGTCTCTTAATGCACAAAAGCACATGGAAGAGAAATGTGGCAGAATCAGCACTGCGATTGTTGTCTGGCCTTTGAAAGGTCGAACTATTGTTAATGAAATAAAGGCCGACTGTGTGAACAATTGCACTTCAATTAACCGCACTATCAATCAGCTGTATCATGCTCTATTGTGCCTTACACAGAAATATTACTTAGCACAATTTAGCATAGTTTCCTGAAACATATTGATGATTTCTCCAATTGCAGCCACTGTAGGCACGGTCCTGTTTGTAGGTAGCTCAAATTGTTTCCTATCCAACCAGTAATTACTGCAAGCTGTGATTAGCTCCACAGAGCCCTGCCCTAGACTGGGAAAGACTACTTACCGAGGACAAATGTAATTTAGCATTCAGGAACAAGATCTTGAGTGATCCTGCACTTTATCCTGTGAGCAGGGAATAGGCTTCAGTAAATTCAGCTCTAAGACCCCCGATTGAAGAGTGGATCTCGCCTGCTTAGGTTTACACAAACGTCCTGCTGGCTAAAGCTGCTATTTCACCATCCTTACAACTGCTCTTGAACTCTTTTGTGTAGCTGATACATCTTGCATTTTTCTCCATTTTATGGCAAGTTGTCGATAGGGCGCCTAACAGCAAAAGCCATGCACATTTTAGCCTGCACAAAATTCAGTCAATTTTCATTATAAAACAAATAAACAAACAAACAAAACTGAGCTGCATATATTACCTTTGAATATTGGGTCGTTAATGAAAGTAGGCATGTACCTTGACACTTACACATTTTATTTATTTATTTAAATGCTTTATATACCATCATTCCACGTGAAGTTCACAAGGTCATAAAACGATGGTGGAAACTATGCACATTAGCAGCATGCCTCATGCAATTTTTTGAAAATGAAACTTTCAAATACGGTATGCCTCCAAATTACTTTTCTCTACTTCGCATGCCTCACAGAGGTGTCGTTAAGTTTTTTGCTAAAACAAAGTCCATCATCACTTGTGGGCTTTTTTTTTTTTTCTGCAAGAAAACGGTTGCGCATGCCATTGGCATATTATTTCAACGTAATGGCACTGCGAGGAAAACTTCCCCCGGTGCCGGTTCACTTCTGCAAGGGAGCCCATAGCTTGCTACATGGTCCTCTAAGGGTAGTCCATGCAGACACTGAAGGGAAAGGAGGAGAGGAGGAGGAGGAGGAGGGGCTGCCTGCCACAGGGACAGAAAACATTGCCTGCTCTATCAGAGGCTCCTCCAAAGCTTGTACGACCTGCTCATTGGCTTGCATTGTGCCTCTGTGGGGACTGCTGCACTGGGAGACTGAGGTCCACTCCCTGAGATACAAAAGCAAAAATGGAAAAACGAGGCGTGATGGGGAGCCCAAGGGGGAAGAAATGGGATGGGAGGGCTGAAATGGGGAAGGAGGGGAAAGAGGTGGTAAGAGAAGAGGCGACATGGGCTGGGAGAGGGAAGGGGGAGATGGCAACTGAGAAAGGGTGCTGAGGGGGAGATATAGGGGCCAAGAGAAGGGAGAAAAATGGGATAAGTCAAAGAAAGGGATGGAGGGCTAAGAGAAAGTGTTGCATCCTTCGCTGCTCGATTCCCTCAGTCCGCCCTCCTTACCACCCTGGCGACTCCCTCTGGGTCTGATGGACGGTTTGCTGCCACGGCGTCTTCTTGCCATCTTCCTCCGGCATCCCCGGAGCGGCACGACGTTGTAGATCCGCCATGTTCCTGATGACGTAAGGCGTGCGCGCACATGTGCTCCGAATGATGTACCAGCAAGGGCGCGAACCTCGGGGGCGCCCGCCTGAACTGACATCATCTGCTTCCAATATAAAAGGTCTCAGAAATTGCTAACGGATTGAGTTAGCAAAGGGTTTCGCTACCTAAGCTACTTTGCCTCCTCGAACTTACCAGGGGTACCCGCTCCTCGGGGGCCTCACTCTCTTTTATTTCAGATTGCAGATAGGAACCGGTACTCGCTTCTCGAGGGCCCATGTTCCTGAACACTCTGAAGATTCTCTACTGCCTGGAAGCTATCGCAGATACAGACATTTGTGAGTTACCATCGCTCTCTCAGAGCTTTCCCTGGAACCAGGTACTCGCTCCTTGAGGGCCTAACCCTTTCCAGCTACTGAGCTTTCTAAAGACCTTATGTGAGATCTGTCATCCAGTTCTGGCTATGAACACAGCATACCCTGTCTACTCACTATGTATAGTTTCTCTACAGCTCAGCAACCCTGGGATCACTGTTCCAGTACCTGAGGGACTTCAGCCCTGCCGGGCATATCAGCTCACTACTGCCACCTCTGGTGGTTCTACTAACCTGTCTAATAAAAGAACTATCTGTATCTGTCTCCATACTCAAGCCTAGCCAGTGGTCCCTTTCAGGATATCCTCATGGGGCGCAGTCATCTGCCATTGGCCCAAGGATTCACATATCTACATTCCTCTACAGCTGAGTGTCCTCTCCAAGCACTCCGCTGGTAACAGATGGCTACTCCTTTCCTACCAGGAGTCTTCAGCAACAGATTCATAACAGCTTGCTAACGCCACCTTCTTCTGGAGCTACTCCTAGCTCTAACACGGAGCTTTCCCAAGATTGCTAACTCCTCCCCTTCATAGGAGTTTAACCATACAGAGTGCTAGCTCCTTCTGAGGAGCTCGCACATAATGCTAACTCCTCTCCTCTTAGGAGTTGTAGCATAAGAGATTGCTAACTCCCTAGCAGATCCTTAACAGATTGCTAACTCCTATCTGATGTCTCCGTCCATCCGGCATCAAGTCCCTGATAATTTTGAGCGGAGACTATATTAGAATATGACAAAATTTACACCATCTGACTACTAGATATTTTGATGCACTCAATTTGAGAACAATCTGGTACATACATTGTTTATTCATACACAGCCCCTGAGGCAGCCCCAGGTGGGGCGAAACTCGGCCTGAGTCGGGCACAAACATATAATTGTCTCCATTTAAATAAAGGCTCAAATCTGGACTATCCTTGGCGTCTAATCTGCATATTTGCCCAAACGGCTTTGTTAGATAGCCTACCCTCCTGCTTTATTGGTCCGTCCATCCGGCATCAGATCTATTACGGAAAGCTGGAAGAGTGAAGAGGAGCAAGGCGGAGCTTTGAAGAACTAAGAGAAGGAAGATGACCTGCCATCTAAAACAAATAGGACTCCACCCCTGTTTGTGGATTCGCATGCTAAACTAGTACTGAGCTCATGAACTGGGAGCAGATGGTGATTTTCCTGGGCCGTACTGTGCTTCTGCATTTCATGGCAAGTAATTGGGCCATGATGGTCAGCGCTGGTAGAGAAGAATTGTAAAATAAAAAAATGAATGCAGAAAAAGATCTCTTCAAAGAAGCTCCATGGTTCTGCTTTCCTGGTCTTACAAGGAAAACGAGGAAGCCGGTTAAGATTTTAGGGGAAAGTGGCTTCAATGATAAAAATTATCATTCCAATTTTTTTTTTAAAACATTTCAGAGTTTGACTTATTTATTAATGTAGGTATATGCTTTATTTCATGATCTGCTGAAAAATCAAGGCAGGAATTAGTCAGGTAAGTAAGCAGTTACCTATCTAAATTCCCGGGGCTGAAAATCACTCAAAAGTATGCGCAATGTTTCCCTGAGCTAGCGATGGGAGGGGGCTGGAGGCAGGGAGAACAAGGAAGGCGAAGGGAGCACAAGGATTTCATTCTCAGATCCTCACACATACCTGGGGTCTCCACTAGATGGGGCTAGCTCCCCGCCCATGGTTAGCCATCTAGAGGGACCGACCATGCCAAACAGCACCTCCCCCAGAGGCCTGCTAGAATGCGCATGAAGGGAGATTAGGAGTGTATGGCAATGTAGATTTGGTTTGTGAGGGGACAGATGTGCTTTGCTGTGCTCTCCAAGTTTAGGCCCCCCTGCCTACAGAAGGAAGGGAGAGCCACCACTCTACAAAGCACTCTGTTGTGCTTTGTAGAGTGGTGGTGCTTTGTTCTTTCTGGGAGGCAGAAATACCCTCTTTAGCAGTCCAGGCGAGATCTGTATACCACTTCGCTCTTTCACGAGGAGGTTGGACAGACCCAGAATTGGAAGAAGAATTATTTTTTTTCGCCATCAGCTTGGGAAGGAGGTATTTTTCTGCTCCCGTCCTTACCCAGAGCTGAAAGGAAGGTCTGCCGGCAGTTTTGAAGAGGAATCCAAGAGAGAGGAACATCTGGAGACCCCCACATGAGTTTCCACCCTGGGATACAGGGCACAGACAGGATGCAGTTCGGGAGTGATGCTGGACCTCAGGTACTCCGGAGAAAAGGGGCCCTCCATCACCAGGACAACCCCGGCCCATTGGGACACTTGCCTTTCCACTCTCCGGAGGATAACCAAGCCCCACCTCCGAGGGAAACATTCACAGAGGTAGAGACATTAAAAATCTAAGAATTCTGCATGTATCTGGACACTTTATTATTTATTATTTACTCCTACAGATTTGCTTACAATTAACCACAGTAAACATTAATTTGAGCTCTCATCCAGGGAGTCCAGCCTGTTTTGCCAGTGTGCCTGCTCCAGAGAGCTACGGTATCCTACACACAAGGGAGTTCATTCCAGTCCTGGGCCTTAGGGGGTTTCCACAAGGAGTTTCCTTTTAAAAATGAGCTTACACTTCTACCGATACTACCCAGGCACTTTCAAACATTTTTTGGGAAACGAACATGCTTTATTTTATCCTTGGTCCAAGTGAAAATTTTGGTGAAGTAACGATCAATATGTACAAAATTTAATCAAGGAAATTGTTAATCTATTAATTGAAAATTCTTTTTTTTTTTTTTTTTCTGAAACGAAATGCATGGAAAATATATGCTATAGGTAAAAAAGTATCCATCTGATGTATTTAAGAGCGTATGCAACAAGCCCCTTCTTATGCCAATATTTTCAAAGGACAAATGTAAATTATAAATGCTAGCTGCTCTCTTACAGGTGGTTTTGCATTGGGTCTCCCAAGTCATGAGGGACAGACGGAGAGCGTGCTTCTTTTATTCCATTGTGCCTAGTGACCCCTGTTTCTTATTTCCTTAGGAAAAGCAGGATTGCAAGTTCATGACTGCTAGAGGTAAAAACTAGGGTGATTTTAGTCTGCCCGGGAGTCTCCTGGTATTCCTGCAACCATTGGACACACACTACCATTTTAATAGGTGATCATCAAGCAAGCTATATGAAACAGGGATGCCCAACTTCTGGCTGCAAACTGGTTGGGTTTGCAGGGTATCCTGGGTGAATGTGCATGAGACAGACTTGCAAGCAATAATATCTCATGCTTGTTCGTTAGAGGTATCCTGGAAGCCTAAGCAATTAGCAGCCGTGGGTGGACTGGAGTTGGGACATCCCTGGTGTACACAGCAACCAACCAGTCTATATTTATTGCCTGGCAAACGCTGCTGCCAGATCAACAGACATCAGAGTTGGGTTGGGAGAACAAAAAGGCTAAATACAAGTAACAACTGGAAAATCAGCAGGGTGCAGGCTACTATGCATGAGAATGTTGAGTGGGATAAAAAAAAAAAAGGACAAGCTACTTTTTAAAAAGAATACATTTTAAGCCTTGTCAATAAGAACAGCAGTGTTTCTTGAAGGTCTTTTATATCTCAATGCCTCCTCCTCACAATCTACTTAATACTTATCCCTGTTTGCTTAAATGGATTCACAACAGTGATATCTACCCCTCCCCCCAATAAAAAAAAAGAAAGGAAAAATCAATATCAAT
This sequence comes from Rhinatrema bivittatum, assembly GCF_901001135.1. Taxonomy (NCBI): domain Eukaryota; kingdom Metazoa; phylum Chordata; class Amphibia; order Gymnophiona; family Rhinatrematidae; genus Rhinatrema; species Rhinatrema bivittatum. Next base: position 340,912,411 of record NC_042620.1, on the reverse strand, counting down.
TCTTACAGTGCATACAGAAAGCAGAACAGTAGACTCTCAGTTCCTAGTGATTTCAGCTTAAGCTTCATGCTATAGGCTATAATTTGTAGCACAATGCATCAGAGAGAAGACGTTAAATGCCTTTCATAACGCCACAGAAGTTTTAGAAATATAGCTTATACTGTGACGCTGGAAATCTGATTTATGTAATAAAGTCTACATTTCTGTATTGAGCAATATTTACCGCATTTTAGCAGAAGTCATTTTGATGGTAGTTTACTTCCTTATTTTCAAATTTTTTTCTTCCCCATTTTTTCATATTATTGCTTTCTATTATAATCTGTGAATTCTCCATCCGTTAACTGCAACTGGAATTCGATATATATATATATCTACAGGACATTTTAAAGAATTTTTCAAATAAAATATAGTCCAGAAATGTTAGAGAGACCTTTAAACCTTGCAAGCAATGTTTATTCAAAGAACTTACCTTGCTTGGAATGGAAAGCTTAGTCTGGTCGGCTTTACCGGGGGTGTGAATAGCAGTGAGAGGAGGAGGCCAGGAATGGCTCATTTCCTGAAGAATAAAACAGAGATTTCTTTTTGTCACACTGGAGCTTTGTCAAAGCTGCGGACAATGTACCTTTATCAACTGAATTTTTCCAGTATTAACACAAATAAAAGTGAATTTTAAAAGCCTGGCATGCGCCAAAACTGGGGGATATGCACACAAGTCAGGCTGGCGTGCGCTGAGCGGATTTTAAAAGCCACCCAAGCTTGTCGCTATGTGTACAAGTAACAAAGTCCTGAAAAGGGGAATGGGAGTTGTCTGGGTAGGACATGGCTGTTCCTGGAATTCACGTTGAAATTTGCGCATAAATATAGGCGCGCACTGCAGTCCCCTGCCACACAACTTTACTTCTGCTATGGATGACATGCAAATTATAAAATAAATACAAATAGACAGATCGGCGGAGTTTTAAGGGTTGGGGCTAACAAGGGAGAAGGAGGGTTTGGAAGTCCTATTCCTTACCTCGGCAAATTGGGAACAAACTGGTAAAATTGGTAATGGCCTCAGTGCATGTGTCTTTTAAAATCCTATTTATGTGGGAGACACATGCGTCCACTTAAAATGGCGCACACATGTGCACATGGTCAGACTATTTTATAGAATGCGCGCATATGTGCACATATTTCTAAAATGGTCGTGTTCCTGGGAGCGGGCTGACGACTGCGTGCGCACATGTGATAAATACATTGCCATTATCGAGATGTGTATGAGACAGAATTATCAGTTATAAAACATTAAAGCCTTCCATTGTCCCAGTCCCGCACAAATATGGACTGCGCTACGGGCCAGAAAAGGATTATCGCCATCCACGATAGTGAGAGAGAGAGAGAGAGAGAGAGAGAGAGAGAGAGAGAGAGAGAGAGAGAGAGAGAGAGAGAGAGAGAGAGAGAGAGAGAGAGAGAGAGAGAGAGAGACTTGTTATAGTGCCTATGCCCTACATAGGTATTTGAATCCCTATGGGAGGGCTACCTACTAACTCGGGGTGGGGATTAGGTATGAGCGTCGGGAGTTGGGGGCCACTTTCGCATTCCACATGAGACCTACGGACAGAACAGTGGTCTCTAGTGCAGATTTGCTGGCCGTCGGAGTGAGGACGCTCACTCCAAGAGGAGATTTGGGCAACGTTCTCTCCACCTAGCATGTTGTTGCCCAGGTAGAGTGTCCATCAAGCTAGGTAGAGAGAACGTTGCCCAAACCACTTCTTGGAGTGAGCGTCCTCACTCCAACGGCCAGCAAATCTGCACTAGAGACCACTGTTCTGTCCGTAGCTCTCATGTGGAATGCGAAAGTGGCCCCCAACCCCCGACGCTCATACCTAATCCCCACCCCGAGTTAGTAGGTAGCCCTCCCATAGGGATTCAAATACCTATGTAGGGCATAGGCACTATAGTAAGTCTCTCTCTCTCTCTCTCTCTCTCTCTCTCTCTCTCTCTCTCTCTCTCTCTCTCTCTCTCTCTCTCTCTCTCTCTCTCTCTCTCTCTCTCTCACATCATTACAGCCCTATTGCAACAGACATCGCCAATAACATTTTCACAGAACTCCTTCCTGGAGCTAGAATACAGGGTACAGCTTAGAAGCTAGGAAAAATATTGATTTAATCGTGTCTTTCTTTTTTTTCAACTCCAGCTTCAATGTTTTTCATGTTGAGAAACACCTAGAGTTCTTTGAAATGGAAGTTGAAAACCAGAACGAGCTACTTATTCACTATATATCATACAAAATCTTCAGTTTTCATAGTTTTACTAAAACCTTGCATAGGGATCCAGAATAAGCAGAAAAGGCTGAAACGTTGCATGGTTCCATCTAAGCTACAATCATAAGGGTGCTGATGGTTAAATACAAATACACAGACACACATACATGGCAAAAGAGCAATAAATTCTTTCATCTTACCAAACTAATTACCCATTTAGATATGATGATGACTAGACTACAACATGCTATTAGTGAGTTGGTTAGGACACTATCCACTAATCGTACAAACAGTCAAACTCATATTGCTCAGCATCTCCTCTCCACCTTAAGTATCTTGAGTATCTCTTATCTCAGAAATCATTTATATTCTGTAACACAAAATGTATTCATTCTCAAAATAGTATCTTATGTCTTAGGCTACTATGCAAGTGTTTACCTAGAGTAAAGGTCCACGTACCCTGGGTTTCATAAAATACATTTATTTAAAAACATTTATTTACCACTTATAGCAGAACCATCTGAACTAAGCGGCGTGCAAAAACAATTCAAAACATATTATATATTAAACAATAAAATGTAATTCACGTATCCTCTTCAAAACTCTCACCATTATCCACAAATCTTTATACACTCACAATTCCAATTGGCTTGAGGAGTCATTGCGTTTCAACCTCCACAACCGCCCCACCAGAACTACCCACAAATCTACCCTCCACACCCCCTCCCTCAAGAATGCTCATCTCACCCCACGAGAGAGCGTGCCCTTTCTGTTGCAGGACCCTCCCATTGGCATGGTCTCCCCACTGAACTCCGCACTGAGCCCTGCCAGTACAAATTTAGGAAAAAGCTCAAGACCTGGCTTTTTAAACAGGCATTCCCAACATAGGTCTTCTAGTTCCTCCTTCCATTCTCCCCACAATGTCATCGTTATGTCAATTATTTTATATTATCTTTGTGTTAACTTATATTCTGTTTCGATTATGCACCATATTATATTGATATTTCTTGTTATTTGCCCCTATTGAACCATCCTTTCGTTACGCCTTTGCCTTGTTATCCCCCCTTTGCTGTCGCTACCCCCCCGTTCGCTGTATTTCTCCTAGTTCATTGTAAATCGATATGATGTACCCATGAATGGCGGTATAAAAAAGTTGTAAAATAAATAAATAAACAAACACGACTTTATTTTACAGAAAATATCAGCATCACATGGAAAAATGGGCAAATGCTTCTTGAAACAAAAAAGCTTTTAATTGTTTACGAAATACCCCTAAATCATCAACAGAATGTAATGCTTTAGGCAATGAATTCAACAAGGTTGGGCCCATGATTGAAAAGGGCCGGGAGTGCGTTTCCTTCAGAGGCACTCCTAAAGGAGACTTTCCTGGGAACTGAGGGAACGGGAAGGAGAATAACATTTCAACAAACTGGAAAGACATTTTGGACCATCCATTTCTGTAATCCTTTGGTGAATGGGTAACAAGAATGATTGATACAGTAATAATGTTACTTGTTCCCAAGGTGAGCCTCGCAAAATCAAAGAAGCGGCAAAGTTTTGTTAAATGTCTAGTGCTCTTAGATGAGAAGTGGGGAGACCAATGAAAAGTGCATTATAACAGTCAATTGTTGATAACAGAAAAGACTGAACATAGATCTGAAATTGTATAATATTCCATGCCAACATCAAGGTTTCGGTTCCATATAGGCATTTTGATCAGGGAAACTGGCAACTAAAGTGTTGATATAAGTTACTAGGAAATGGCTAATTAGCTTATTGAAAAGAAAGATCCTTTTTTGCTATATTTGACCTTGATGGAAAGTCTCAATATATATATTGGAAGAGAAGGAGTACAAGAAAGGGAACAAAGGAAAAAGAAAGGGATAAAGCAATGAAAAGTACAACAAAACAGTTAAAAGAAAAAATGAAGGAATGAAAGAAATATGGAACCAAAAAGCAAAACAGAACATGGAAGGCATGGGAAACTATGATTATTTGTGGATTTTCTAGCACTTTTCCGTTCTGACCCTACTGAAAATGGCCACACATTTCTTAGAAAAAGTTGTGTTCAACTGGGTTGGTGCCAAGATCAAATTACTACTTTCCTTCGAGTTTAGACCCAATCGGTCTTCTTGCATGAATGCTATTGTGTCCTCCAGATGCACGGACTAAAAAGATAACTACTATAGTACTTTCATCCCTGTTTGAAAAGTGCCAAAAAGAAATCTGCCATATCCACGCAAAGCTAATTGGGAGACTATTTCATTTTTTTTTTTTTAAAGGAAAAGGTTTATAAATTCAAAATAAGAATATAGATGACATGAACCAAAGCTAACTAATTCCTGCACCCAAAATTACTCCTCATAGTGGAGAAAAATGTAAAAGGCGCATTTATTTATTTTGTCATTTTATGTGGTGTGCTAAACCAGAAAACTGTACAGAAATTACAAAATGGTATGTGTATAAATGGGAAATTAATTTGGAAAATTGTAATGTGTTTATCAGAGGGCTGATGAACAGAGAAGGGTGCCAATTAGTGCCAACTGTGTTAATGCTCTCTTCATCTGTCCATTGGGAGCTAAAGGAAGTGCAGGAACTCATTTCCATAGACTGCTAAACAGCTTTTACATTCTGGTAATGTTTTTTGCTACTACCGGCATGAGACAGATTTGAACCGGTGGCCAAAGAGGTAAAAAGGTTCAGCTTTCCCCATGCTAAGTCAGTGCCCTATTCAACTTCCACTATAGCAGTCAGGGCTTCATAGCTGTAGAAATTCAGACCTATACATAAAGCCATCTGGGGGAGTTTACTTGCCAGAAATTTCTGGCATTTGAATTGTACATTCGCTTTTGAAGGAGTGGGAAGGCGATGTTATATATATTCTGTACAGCGACCTCAAAACAGCTACAGATGGTCCAGAGAAGAAATGTGCACTCTTGAAGTAGGGGAAGATGTAAAGAATGACAGTATATCTGATAACATGAAAACTGGAGAGGAGAGCAGTTGAGGGGCAGTAGGAAAGTAGCAGGTAGCCACCGGTTGCTCTACAGAGTCAATTTGCTTTTCACGCAGTGGTGTTTATTTGTCCCAAAGCACTTCCATGACATATTCAGCTTAGGCAAATGATCTAAAATAAGTACAGGGGGGTTTGTGCTCAAAACGAGGTAAAGAGCAGAGAAACTTGATAATTAGACCAAGCTGGAAGTCATGCTACCACTGAGTATACAAAAGCCTAATGAGATGAAGAGGCTGCCCATTATAAGGTAGGACATGGAAAATAGCAGAGTAGGGCTGCAACGTCACATAGAAGTTCTCTTTACTGGTAGCTCCTGTCGCCAAACATTATTCTTCATTTCTTCCCATAACTGAATAATCTGTGCAAACACTGTGTCTACTTTCAATTTTTCAGGTATTACACAAGATCAGAAACAGAGCAATAAATATGAAATGTGTTTGAATAAACCTTGCAAAATACTGCAGAAGAACAATGCGGTCAAAGAACTTCTGAGATGTTCAGCGTTAATAAATATTGGTGCACATCGTGTCAACAGATTTGAGTTGCTGAACCATGGAGGACGATGTGAACTGACTTTATTAAATTCTTTAACCAAGAAGCCTACAATAATATAATTATGTTGAAGCTGCGGCGGTAGCGGCTGCCTCTTCTCTCTTGCCTTCGTGGCTGCTGCCCCTGGGACCCTGGCCCCCCCACCTAGTTCACCTAGTGCTTCCACCGGCCCTGTCTACAGGAAACTCCCTCAGATCACCTTAAGGGATTAGCCACAGCTACCTGGCCCGGTCCTCCTTAAGTTCCAAAGACAATCCTGCATGGATTTGAATTAGTTTACTATGTTCTGCAGCTTGGGGATTTGTAGGCCTGACATTTTCTAATACTTGAGGAAACTAAAGACTAAATCTAGCAAGTTGAATGCAGCTTGATAGCTCTGAAATAACTGTAGCTGGGGATTTTCTTTTTATTTTGGTTCATTTTATTTATTTTATTTATTTGTATGTTTTTAATTTATTGATACAAATAACTGAGATGTCATGTGTGCCAGACATATGGGAACATGTGTGTTTAGAAAGTAGTCCCTACATATGACTATGTTTTATTTAACTCAGAACACAGGCAGCCTGCCAACACTTTTTATATTGTAAAGGTGATACGCTGATTTAACAAATCCAAATTTAAAACCATTCACGACTTCTTGGAAGCAGGAGCCACAAACCTAGACACATGTAAAGTTTTTAAAATGGAATGTGGTGGAAGTGAAACGAGTCTGCAAAAGCTGGTTTTGATTTATTTTCCCCAGTGTTTGGATTTAGAATAATTCCAAAATCATGTTAACTGGTGAACCAACTATTTTGATTGCTATGGTAAATATGCTGTTACTCTTAAGCAAAGGATTACGAGGCAAGAATGCAAGCCTGTCCAACTAAGAGGATCTCGTGGTTCTGAGATGCCGTCAGATATGCAGTCTCCTTCCCATAAAATCCTCAAAGCGTCTGGTTCATTGGATGCACATGTTTTGTTTGCTAGGGACAGACACGCTCCATGTTTTTCACTCAAGCTTTCTTTCGGTTCTAGACAAAGAGCCTTTGGGTACAGGGATGCACACAGAGTATCAACACCGGAAGAGCGCGGAGAGGCATCCAGTCATGAAACCTTTGCACTTGCTTTTCTAAACCAGTGGCATGCAAAAAAACCTATTGATTCAAAGTAATACGGGAAGGAGAAGGAGCAGAGGGCTGGGTTTGAGGATTGGCCCACTAATTCCCACAGCGCTATCTGCACATCTTTTAACTTGTGCGACTATTTGACTATCATTGAATTTATTCCTAAGACAATAGTGTACAAGCTCAGTGTTTTGCTGTATTTTTTTTTTTTTGGGGGGGGGGGTGGATTTTTGTATCCTTAGCCATTTTCTAATGCATGGGCTTTTCAAAGAGGGATTTGTTTTCTGAAAGCATTACATTTGGTTGAAAAAGAAAAAGCAAATCAGCTTCTCATCAGATACCTGCACATTTGCAGGGGTGATTCGGTTTTGAAGTTTGTTTGGCTCAAGCCTTTCACTTTTGGCACACAGTTGACAGCAGGTAATACAGCCGTCAACCATGGAGCAAATATGAGCGCGCTTGCTCTGGTGAGTTAGGTTTGGAGAAAGCGCAGGCCAGTTTATTGAGCTGAATCGTAAAAAGCAGTGCTAGACGCACGCACGCATCCAACAGCAAACAAACATCTGCTGCCATCATTAGGGCAGGCTGGGTTCAATCCCGAAAGGCCGGGCCTGAACTACTCTTGGTTGCCTATTTTCAGTCCTTGATGTCTCCAATATTTGCACATTTTAGAAATTATGGAAAAAAGAATGCTTCCACTTTTGAGTGGTTACAACTACACATCAAGTATCAGGAAAGAAAATCCATTTGATAAAAAATGCTTTGAGAAATCACAGTTTAAACACTGCCAAGTGAATATTCAGAGTAAAGCAAATAAATTCAGATGCGGATGATCACAGATGAGTGATTTATACAAATCCATGGTAGAAATGGAGAAATATGCTGATTAACTTGATGTGCATTCTCTCTCATTAGCCACCAGAATCAGAAATATAAAAGTGAAGAAGAAGGTTAAAATATTTATGTGGTTAACATACTTGATCCACAAAGGCAGAAAAAGAAGGAACATGAAACCTGAAACATGAAGATGACTACTGCCACTGCAGATTACAAACAGATTACATTAAGGGTAAATTCGAGACATAATTCTGAAAGAGGAAATGAAATAAAAAAACAACCCCAGGATGGTCTAGAATAGCACAACATCTCCAAGAGCAATTTGACACTAGAGGTTCAGTAGGGAGACTATAAGGGCTATGCATTTAAATTCGCTCTAAAATAGCTGCGAGATGTTTATCAATTAGAATGTAACATTCAGGCCAAAACGCCACAGGGAAGGGGATTTTCAAAAGCATTTCCATAGGTAAAAGAGTGTTTTACCTACAGAAACGGGGACAAAAATTGCCTGTCCAATATGCGAGTAAGGCAGGTAGGCCCCCTCTGAGGTAAATAATAGGAGCCACGCATGGGCGCCCATGTGCATGCTAATTGCCGTGGCCATTTTATAACATATGCACGTATAGGCGCTTGTGTTATAAAATAGCCTGGACGCATGTACATAGCCTGGACGCATGTACAGTTCATATGCATGTGCGCATGTGCTCACAAATACCGCCTGGACTGCGGAAGTGGGGGAGATTTCATTAGATATGCGCGCCGAGGGCTAGAGCCCATTTTCCCAGTTTATTCCCAGTTCGCCCAGTTAACCAATCGCCCTTCCTAACCCCCCCTATTAGTTTTCCTACCTTTTACCCTGTTAGGCCGGAGCCCCTAAACCTCGCTAAGTAGCCTATATTTTTTTTATTTTCTTACTTACACGCCGTCTATAGCAGAAGTAAAGTTACGCGGTAGAGGACCCCGGTGCGCACTTGTGCGCAGAAATACGTCCGCGCAGAATTCATGCCTCAGCCCGCCACGCCCCTTTCCCCACAAAACGTTTTTTGAGCACATAATGGGAGATACTCGCGTTGTCACGGGCCCTTTAAAATCCGCGTGGTGTGCGTGCATCCGAGACACACACGTATCTCCCAGTTTTGGCGTGCGCAGGACTTATAAAATCGACCAGCGTGCGTGTACGCTTACCCAGACTGAGTGGGGGTATTCTTGGGTGACAGCTTTGGGGCAGGGTTTGGATTTACGTGCATGAGGTTGAGTTTTTAATAAAAGGTTGCATATCATGGAGAATTTTAGCAGGTGTAACTTGGATGGGTAGATTTAGTGGGATAACTTTCAAGGCGGACATATGCGCGTGTAAGTCTGCTTTACAAATTGGTGCAACTTATGCATATATTTTCAGACTAATTTTCCCCACAGTGTTGCACAATTACCCCCCTCATGGGCTGTGCGCTAAAAGGGCAGCTTTCCAATAGCCTGCATACTTGGAAACTACAGTATTTGGAGTGCTTGAAGCATGCATACTTGACCATTGGTTTCCAAAGTGAAAGAATGGGGGCATTTTGTCATTGAAAATTAGCATGAAGAACACCCGTGAAAAGCACCTGCTTTTCACGGGGTAAAAAAAACGCACATCCTTGTGAAAATGTCATGTGCATGCACTATTTTCTTCCCCTGACCTAAATACGCCTCTGGGAATACCTTCTTGCAGTCTGGCTAAAGCTATGCCAACATACCAAGTAGAGTGTGCACATGGTTAAACTGCTGCAATAATCACTTACAGTTTTCTTTTACTGTCCACCGTTCTCAAATCTCTTTTCTGAATATTATTGTTCCTAAAGTTCACACTTCTTTTTTTTCCTACGATTTTTCGTAAATTGACCAACAAAAACACTCTTTTGTGCTATTCTAGTTGCCACCCTCAGAGCCTCTGCAATAATATTTCAAGTAGCCAATTTTGTGCTATTCTAGTTGCCACCCTCAGAGCCTCTGCAATAATATTCCAAGTAGCCAATTTTGTGCTATTCTAGTTGCCACCCTCAGAGCCTCTGCAATAATATTCCAAGTAGCCAATTTTGTGCTTTTCCAGTTTCCATCCTCAGAGCCTCTGCAATAATATTCCAAGTAGCCAATTTTGTGCTATTCTAGTTGCCACCCTCAGAGCCTCTGCAATAATATTTCAAGTAGCCAATTTTGTGCTTTTCTAGTTTCCATCCTCAGAGCCTCTGCAATAATATTCCAAGTAGCCAATTTTGTGCTATTCTAGTTGCCACCCTCAGAGCTTCTGCAATAATATTTCAAGTAGCCAATTTTGTGCTTTTCTAGTTTCCATCCTCAGAGCCTCTGCAATAATATTTCAAGTAGCCAATTTTGTGCTTTTCTAGTTTCCATCCTCAGAGCCTCTGCAATAATATTTCAAGTAGCCAATTTTGTGCTTTTCTAGTTTCCATCCTCAGAGCCTCTGCAATAATATTCCAAGTAGCCAATTTTGTGCTATTCTAGTTGCCACCCTCAGAGCCTCTGCAATAATATTTCAAGTAGCCAATTTTGTGCTTTTCTAGTTTCCATCCTCAGAGCCTCTGCAATAATATTTCAAATAGCCAATTTTGTGCTTTTCTAGTTTCCATCCTCAGAGCCTCTGCAATATTATTCCAAGTAGCCAATTTTTCCGTTTACGCCATTTATGCTCAACCAGAGATGAATTTTTGAAACAAGCTCCCCTCATGTACAATCAATTTCTGCAACGTGGTTACCCATCCAAAATTATCAAACGATCTCTGAAACGAGCATTATATGTTAATCGTGATTTACTCTTTGTCAAATCGTCCCATGAGCCAGAATATGTAGTCACCTGCGCTTCCTTCCACTCTGGCCTGCCACCACATTTGTTCTATTGTCCACCGATATTGGCAAAACTTGGCTTCACACCCCCTTTTTCAATAAACATTTACGTTTTGCTTTCTGCTGAAGTTGCAATTTATGTGACATGTTAATTTCTTCTGAATACCACACACTGGTCATGGCCCTTGTGGCTATTGTACAGCTTGTAGTATTTCTTTCTCAATCCTTCCACTGGTGCCTCCTTTGCTTGTCCTCAAATTGTGCCACCACGAGGTGTAGTTTAGGCAATTCTCTGCCCATGTCCTCTGGTGTATGTAGGAAAAACCTCACGTAGCGTACGCACACAAGCATTGTTCTTGCGTAGGCACTGCCCGGGACAATGCCCCTTTGTCAGCCCATTGGTTGACACTACAAAATTCCCTTTCACAACTCCGGTTCTGTATTTTAGAAATAGTCGCTCACCCATCCCGGGGTGGTGACTTTTCTCGTTCATTGACACAACATGAGCAAAGATGGATGCACGTTCTGAATACTGGTAACACCTCATGGCTTGAACATTACCATTGAATGGTCCACTTTTTTCTAAACCTCTTTCATGACCTCTTCAAAGTTTTTTTTTTCTTTCCTCATAATTTAGTTGTTCTGAATTCATTCTAAATATTTTGGTCTAAATTCATTATTTTACATTTTCATTTTTTCATTTGGTATATTTTAATTTTTTCCACATTTTAATTTTTGTTTTTTTGCTGCCTCCAATTTCAAACTTTGGGTTCCCCTCATTATCTTTTCTTTTATTTCCTTTGAATATGTATCTACCTCATTCATCATATCTCATATCTCATGTCATATGTCACCTATTTCATTTATTTACATCCCATTTTCATATTTATTTCTTATCTGCCATTTTCTGTTTATTTAATACAAAAATTCCTATAAGACGTTTCTTTCCTATTTCCCCATTGTTTCAATTTTATTGCTTTCCTCTTTATTTTAAAAGCTATGTGTACAATTTAATATTGTTTGTACACTGTAACTTTGGCATGCTTTTGCTGATTTAAACCTCGATGCCGGAAATTCCGCTTTGATGTGCCATTCCAAATGTTTGCTGGAGCCGCTTTCGGTTGGGTGAGTGCTTTTTCTTCGTTTACATTTATCAGGCTATGTTTGTTTTGTTTAGATGCTTCTATTAATTCCACTTTGTAACTTTATAATACTGTTTGCGTTTTATCTGTAGCTTAAGGTCCCTCCCAATGCAGCTATTCAAAACATGGTTCTGTGTCAAGGCACCGTGGAAGACACAGTATCTGAGTTTCTCTGCCATCCTTAGTTGTTAATAAAACCCAACCTACTTTACATTTGAAAACAAGTAGACTTTGCAAATTGCTTGTTTGGGATTTCCCCGAGTTGAGTTTGGCCTCTTCAACTTTCAGACGTGCATAGAAAAATCCCCCCATACTGCCTTGGCCCCAAAAATGAAAGAGCTAGTCAGTACATGGGACCTCGCCCACAAACCCATAATGTAAAAATAAAGAGGTCATTGGGAGTTAGTGGGGGACATCTCCTGTACTAACCAACTCTCATGGCGGTGAGAGAGACACCAAGAGGTGGTTTCTTCATTTTCACATCAGCAGATCTGAGGATTGGATAGCTGTAACCCAATCCTCCCCAATGGCCTGGAATCTTCATTCTTGGGTTGGTGGGAGGTACCTCTGAAGAGATTTCATTCTTGGGGGAGGGACTGGGTTCGATTTACCCTAAAGAGGCTTTCTTTATTTTTGCATTGGAGATCTGGGGACCAGGTTAGGCCTGCACTAATGGGGATAGCCCTAGAGAAAGCACATTAGATTGGGAGGCCTTTGGGCTGGGATGGAAGGCCTCCTGTATTAAATGTTATGCGCTGGCTCTAAGGGCATGCTAATGTGGCGGACCCTTCAGTCAGTCACTAAAAGGCAATATATCCCTGCACAGCTTAGTGACATGTCTATTTCTTTCAACCCCTGCCAATATGGATGGCTATAATTAATCAGGGTACTTAGTGGGGGTAAGAGAAGGATCGGTTATAGGAGAATTAGCAAACACCTCAGATTCTTGGTTTTAGAGTGGGCCTAACCCCTCACTTGTTTCTTTGGAGGCTGACCCTGATATGCACTCCCTGCTAGTGGGTTTTGCTTTCGTGTCCTTACAGACTTTCTTTAGTCTGGAGAGGATGTCTGTATTTTTTAGTGAAGGCCCATTCCCCCGAGCCAGAAGCAGGAGACTGAAGCTGTGGCAAGAGAGACCTGCAGTGAATGTGATTTTTATTCCCTCCATGAGGCTTCAATTTTGTTAGTTAAATTATCAGTTTTTGGAAGTGTGGAAGGTTTTTGTCCTCCCTACTCTGGGACATAGGGCTGCAGAAGCCAGATTTTTCCATTGGACCTTCCCCTGAAAGATCACCTCAAACAAAGGAAGGAATGATAAAGGGAACAGGAATTTCTGAAGACCTTCCATCAGGATCTTTACCCTCAGGGACAAGGACAAGGCTGGGTATGAGAGACTGAGATGTTTGGACTAAGCTAGGATTTTTCTGTGGAACTTCTTTTGGCTTGTGCACTGATTGGGTCTGGCACATAGTCACCTCTGATCTGTGCAGGAGCTTCCTGCTGTCTAGTGCACCAAAGCATACAGACAGACGTGCTTGGTACTGGGGGTCCTCCATTAAGTCTCTTCAGTGTACACCATGCCTCTCTGCATAAAGATCATATGCTGTGATCTACATCTCTTTTTCTCCACTGTACAAGTGATAGAGGCTACCCATTAAAAATCTGCCTCTTCACCCTCTTTAGAAACCTATAGACTACAGCAGAAGAAAGGTACCACAAACACACCAGATCTGTTAGCTGGCATTCTGAAGACACGCTTTAGATGTCTGGATAAGACAGGAGGAGTCTTACTCTATAGCCCAGACAAGGTCTGTCAGATCTCTGTGGCCTGCTGTTTCCTACCCAACATAACTACTCAACGAGAGATCCCAGCACCTGAGGAGGAGGAGACTGGAGCTCATTCTGACTCGAATGCGGACTCTGAGCCCAATGTACCAGAAATACAAAACCAGGCACCTGCTGCTGGAGACAGATGGGAATGGTGCTCTGATTGTAACAATGCTTTTCCCCTCTGCTATTCCACATGTAGGTTCGTTTTAGTGTGTTAAAGCTGCTGATTTCATTCACCAGCTGGCCGTAAGTGTAGTAGATATCATCTTAGGCTGATTCACAGCCCATGTTGCCATGCTTCCAACCTCTGGAAAGCAAGTAGTTATATACCTGGCTAACTACTGAAAATGGATGGCTATCTTCTTCTTTTTCTTAAATTTATGCATTGCCTATCAGCGTTACTAATGAGATGAAGGCATCTAATGGGGGGCCATAGGCTTGGTTAAACAAACAGGCTTTAATGTAGAGAGATGTATGGGGAAATCCACAGCTGATATCAGGGCTGTGAAACAAGCCATGGCAAATATTGGGCATGCATCCCTCTCCAGCTGATACAAACCTCAGATCCTGCCTGCATCTGATCCCTCCCTGCAGGCACATCCTCTTCCAAACATCCCCCTCCCGGCCACAGTCAGCAGCATTATTATCCTTTGGGCCCCCCAGCCTAAAGGTGGATGTCAAGTAGTGGGAAGAGAAGGCAAGTTGATAACAGGTGCTGGGCAAGGAGGGAAGAGCAGTGGCCATCTCCCCTGCTCTGGGCACTCTCAGCTCTCCCCTGCCCTCGCAGCTGATCCCAAGGCTAACATCAATCTGCAAGCAGCAGCATTCATTAGTAATGAAAGTCAGCACAGGGCCTGTGAACCAGTGCCAGCTCACAGATACCCTGATCTCTCCTCGCACAGGGCTTCCTATTAACCACAGAAACCCATGGAAAGGCAGGGCTGCTGCAGGACCTGTGAGCATGTGCTAGCTCTTAGGACTCATACTGACCTCCACTAATGCTGCTGGTGCCAGAAGATCACAGCTATCGGAGGGACATGTGACCTCAGCTGACCCCCTGTGGGTCCCGACTCACAGCTGGGGAAGCCCAGCCTTATCTATTGTGTAACATCATGTGACCAATCGGGGCCCTTTAACCAGAAAGTGCTCTCTCTCTCTCTATATATATATGAATAAATGTCTTATTAGTGGTGTCTGGTATAGAATCTGTGTCCGTAACTTCCTTGCATGTGTAGCCCTTTGAGATGCACCTTCCTTTACTGGTTAACACCAGTAAAGGGATCCGGCAGATGATGTTATGTGGTTTAGGCAGAAATATTACTGGTAGCTCTTGTTAGTTAATAGTTCCTAATGATCATTTTTCGCTTCTTCCCAGAAAGGTTGGCCACTGCACGACCTCTTCCTGAAAGGTCAATATCTCTCTCCCGCTGAGCATCTTCTTCTTCGTATGGTTGCTAGTAAAATCTTGATGGACTCTGATTGTGGACATCATAGTGTTTACAATACTTGTGTAAGTAGAAGTTGATATAGATGACAACTGACGTCATATGTAGTTCACTCAGGCAAATAAAGAGTCAGCACAAGAAATGAAACCGTGAGTCCTTTATTATAAAAATGAGAAACAATAATGTGCATTTATAAAAAAAACTATGTAGAAACAGGATTTTATTAAAAAGTAGTTACAAGGTTTCCCATTTTTGGGGTTCATCTAGGGCCGCTATAATCTGGACCTCATTTACAGGCCATCAGCTGCTTCATGAGCACCCGATGGACCCCATCTCTGCTCTCTGCCTTCAGACTTCCCTGCTCAGGGTATTTATATGCTCCCGATGGACCCCATCTCTGCCCTCTGCCTTCAGACTTCCCTGCTCAGGGTATTTACATGGCCACTGTACCCCTCTCCCTTCCTCACCAGAGTGTTGCAGGTTTCATGCATTTGCTGTGGCTCCTGTAGAACCTGCTCCCGTGGGCTGCTGCTCCTTGACTGAGGTGGCACTGAAGCAGGCAGGACTTGGTCGATTGGCTGAGGAACTCTAGGTGGCTCCTTCTCCTCAAACTCCTCTATGGCAGTCTCCTCACCCCCCTACAATCTCCCTCCCCACCTCCTCCCTTCATTCCCAAGCCTTCGCCTAACTCTGATGACCCACGGAACCTCTTACGGTTCCGATAGTAGACCATCTTCACTAACAAGCCGCGCGCTTTACAGACAAGTTAATAATTTTCCTCCTCAATACCTCTTACCAGTGTCACCTCTTAGACACCTGGCTATACTATGTTAGCACCCGGCCCGCCGGTTACATTTCCTTCTTTTACCTCTATGTTAAACCCAACTCCACTGATCCAAGTTTGATTCATCCCTATTCAATGTAATGCATTCTTATGCAATGGTTATTGTTATAATGTAAACCGAGGTGATTTGTAACCTGTTACATAAATATCGGTATATAAAAATGCTAAATAAATAAATAAATTCCCTCCCCTCCTCTTTTCAGGTTTTCTGCTGTTTTCTCTTCCACTATCCGATTCTTCTTCTCTTCCTTCTTCTCCTCCTCTGTCTCGGTGCTCTCACTCCCTGTCACCCTTTTCCGCTCCTCTGTCTCTGCCTTCTCTTCCTCTTCTTCTTCCTCCTCCTCCTCCACCATCTGCTCCTCTGTCTCTACCATGGCTGACTCCCGTCTTCTGGCACAGGCAATGGCTCTTGCTACCTGCATTATGGAAGTCAAATAGGAATGTCAGTGATTACAGAGAGAGCAGAGGATGGTGTCAGCGGTGTAAATGACCTCAGCGTTTCCTCCAATGCTGTGCAGCTCCTTGCATTTCAATGTGCACATGTTTAGGATTTAGCAGCATATTTAGCCAACATTTTGTAATATTATTCTTGTAG
This sequence comes from Rhinatrema bivittatum, assembly GCF_901001135.1. Lineage (NCBI taxonomy): Eukaryota > Metazoa > Chordata > Amphibia > Gymnophiona > Rhinatrematidae > Rhinatrema > Rhinatrema bivittatum. Next base: position 340,895,960 of record NC_042620.1, on the reverse strand, counting down.
GTATGTGCTTATCAGACATGTCTATCCAGTGCGATTCAGTATTAGGAACCTTGCTGTAATGCAGCAGATGTTTGATAAAACATGGCACCAATGCATGAGCCTGTACAATACACATTAAAACAAATCAGCACAGGTTACGTCTAAGGTTGAGTTAAGATATCTGGTGTAAACAGGTTTTCTGATCACGTAGGAGCTGGGTTCCATAAAGCATATATATTTTATATTTTATTTATCAAATAATAAATACATACATTTTGTAACAAAATACAGATATTACGCATAACAGACAAGGCTCAGAATCGCTGTTACTTAGCTGATTGCTACAACATTTAAAATGCCATGTTGTACCAGTTACACATAGAACCAGAGTGATAGCTCTAAATATCTTATGGATTAGCGGGAAATAATCACCAATTGTGAAGGCAAAGCAATGCATGCTTGGTGGTGTTTATGGCAAATGTAAATGCTCGTTTCTTTCTAGCTGCTCAAGAATCTACACCCAAGCCAGCATTGTCACCATCATAGGAGGCTTTGACTCAAATGCACGCTACATTCTAGTTTTACTAGTTCTATCTGCAGCATTTGATTCCTTGGATCATAAAATCTTACTTGCATGTCTGGAATCCATTGGAACTACAGGTACAGTTCTCCAATGGTTTACCTCTTATTTATTCAACCATTCTCAACAAATAAACATTGGTCCACTTAAATCAAATTGGTATTCCATTCCCTCAGGTGTCCCACAAGACTCCTCGCTTTCAGCCTTACTTTTTAATAAATATTTACTCCCCGTGAGGGAGCATATCGGAAACTCCCTCAGTTTACCTTAGAGAACCGGGCCCAGCTATCCCGCCCGGTCCCCTTTAAGCTGCAGGGAATCCTGGGTAAAGGGAAGAGCCTTTCCCCAGAGGATAAAACCTCAGGCCCTGGAAGGGTTAGGGGTGGGTTCCCTGGGAGCTGATGGAGTTCCAGCATCTGCTAAGACCACTTATGTCTGAAGGTTGGTTAAAGACTTTTCTCTGTGGGAAGATTTTCTCTCTTTGTAAAGACTGTGAAGTATCTGAGGCTAACAGGGGGAACTGCTGAAGTGTCTTGCTGTTGCTTGCTGCCTGTTTTGAAGTGGTGAACTGCTGAAGGGTTTCCTTTTCATTTGCTGCCGTTTTGTTTGTTTACTACCACGGTAAAGAAAGATCACTGAAGCACAGTCAGAGTCTAATTGTGATTTTCTCTAACTGTACCTAACCCACTGACCGCTCGAGCTTCCATACTCCCACTTTGTCATCTTCTTTCTGGGATGAGCGTAGATTCTAAAATCTACACCGGTGATATTCAATTCTTCATTCCCTACAACACGTCATGGTTCAACACTTTATCCATTGTTACTCTTTGTTAACATTTGACTATCTCATAACCGCCTACAACTCAATACTTCTAAAACTGAAATTACGCATTTATCTACACTATCAAACTCACTTCATTGCTCCCCGAACACCATAATAATTGATGGCCTACCCTATTGCCATAACTCAGAAAGCTTGAAGCCTTGGTATAACACTGGATGCAGTGTTGTCAATGACTCGTCATATACCCTCAATTGTCAATTCTTCATTTTACAAGATTCACTCACTTCAACGTTTAAAGGCTCTTTTAAACTCAAATGATTTCTGTTTAGTTTTACCAGCTCTAATTCTTACAGGCCTAGATAACTGCAGTGCTTTAGATCCAGGCCTACCAGCAAATGTAATCTGACCTTTGCAGCTAATTCAAACTACAACTGCACGTATTTTGTCTAATTCTAATTGCCGAGAGCATATCACACCTATCCTTTGTTCTGTATCTTTCTGTATCCAGTACAAAATTCTTGCAGCATTTCATAGCTTGCTTCATAACAGCTTCTCCATTTGGTTTTGCATAACTCTTCACATTTACAAACCTGGACGACACCTCCGGTCTGCAAATAGAAATCTCCTAGATATTCCCACCAGTAAAATAGCAAGACTAGGCCTCACCAGAATGCGTGCTCGCTCCCACTCTCTGGAACGCACTGCTGGACTTCCTCTCTCACTTAACACCTCACAGCAGTTTAAGAAAAATCTAAATCATATCTCTTTAAAAAAAGCTTTTGACAATACAGACTAGAATACTTTAAATATTTGTAAACAACAGAACTGATTTGTTTGTTATGCTGAGACAGCTCTATGGAACCTATTTATAGATGTAATTCTCTTTTTGTAAATATTATTGTTTTAAACTGATTTTATGTTGCTATACTGTGAATGTAATGTTGTATACCACCCCGATCACTATTTATTGAAGGACGCAATAGATAACTTGTAAATAAATAAACATCACTATCCTTTCCTTTTCAGAGTAATAGTTACCATATCAGTGCTTACATGCATAAGACATTTGCCAAGTTTTCCTCTCGTATATCATGCTCCATGTACATGGCATCAAAGTACATTTTGGCATCACCATGGTCACATAAACCTTATTACAAAACCTTCATTTACCCTATGTAACTGGGGACCTTCTGCAGCCCTTCGTGCACTTCCAGCACAAGTCCAGAATCCAACCTCCAGATCTGGCAGATCTTACATTTAAGATTTTCCAGTTCCCTGGAGGTAAAGCTTCACCTAGGGGAAAAAAAAACATGTGATCAGATATTTTAGACTTTTTTCCTCAATGCAGAATGCTGTAACATAATGACAGCAGTTTTCCACTAGATATATAGATGTAAAATGGGTTTACATGTGTAAATGCACTTCTGAATATTGCTACAATAGATACCATTGATGAAGCATTAGGTTTTACCTGTGAGGTGCATTTAACACAGGTAAATGAGCTTTAGCTCTGAGAGTATGTGACATTTACACGTGTAACTCATTTGAAAATTACCTCCTTTCTGAGCATCTTCAGCTGTCACTTTCCAATGGTTCTCTCCTCCCCATTCAGCTAGTCTGTCTTCTCTGACATCACGTGAAACCTAGCCTCCAACCCTCCTCACAATTCCCTCTGGCTAGGATACACATAAACAAGTAGTTCAGCCATACCAAAGGCCAGCAGGCTGGCTCATTCTAAATGGACATAAAGTGCTATTTTCAACACCCATCTGCACCAGACCTAACTGTAAGTAGTATAGCCTTCACTTCTGGTACTGTCAAGCAGCCATTGGTAATCTGTAAATGCAAAATGGGCCATGTGTACATCAACAGTATACTTTAGTACCCACCGGCTAAAGGAGATGCTTCTGACCAAAGACACATGTGTGGGGAACCATGCCATGATGACACTGGGCTTATACATCTAACACCAATGCCATCCCATTACCATCCTCTCCTCAACAGTTAGCAAATCCTTTGGGATTGTAAACCTATACTAGAGATAGCTACCATCCTTCCTTCCCCCTGGAATACCACTTTGACCCTTGATACACCATAACCTTACCTATTAAATGCTCATCTGATTTTCTTCCAGGCAGCCGTTCTCTCCAGGATGTTACGCCTGCTGGAACAAGGAAGATACAGGATTGCCTCCTGTGGCAGGACCAGATGTAGTAGATGCTGCTTCTCCTCATGGAAAAAATGTGGCTTCTTACTGTGGGCAGCCATTTTGAAATACGACTGCATGGCAGATAAAGGGCATGGTTACTTAATTACCCAACTAGATGGCAATATTCACAATCTAGCCAGCCAAATAGCTAAGTTATCTGGACAAGTAGTGATATTTGCTAATTAGCTGGGTAACTAGATATCTGATTAACTAGCAACATTTGCTAGATAACTGGGCAGCAGTTATCTAGGCAAGTAGTGATATTCATATACATGTTTCTCCATCTTTATTTATAGCTGGCAACACTCTAATGACACTTAGCTGGACAGGTTTTCTATGTTTGAAACTTCTCGCTTGTTTGTGACCATTTATAGATAGCCGGTTAATTGAATATCAACTATGTTTCTAAAGAATATGGCTCTTTCGATGCTATGTAAATTGAACAGCAACATTATAATAACTGCAAAGTATGAAACTGGAAAATTATTCCAGTTTGATTGCAGACTTATGTTACTGATGCCTCAAATCATATATGTGGGCCAGTTTTGTGGTTCAACAGCATCCATTTGTAAAACCCAGATTCAATTCCTGGATCTAGCATCTGATCACTGGGTTGGGCCAGAGCTGTGGATGCTCTGGAGACAGCATTCCCATCCCTTGCAGGTGTGAGGATTGAGGTGGGGGGCGGTAGGACCCTCTTGTTGAATGGTGGCATCTACTGGCCAGGCTCAGGGTACATACCTTGTTGGGTTCTTGAGGGAACCATAGTCTGTGGCCACTGGCCAAGAGTTATCACTGCAGTGGCTAGGCTAGATGGGGGTGTGTGTGTGTGTGTGTGTGTGTGTAGGGGTGAGAGGGAGAGGGGGGGAGAGGAAGAGTCACTTAAAAAATAAGGGGCAAACACCTGGGTGACTGCCAATGAAGGCTCTTGGCATCATAACCCATTAGAGGACAGACCTGGAGGCCCAAAGAAGCAGGAAGAAACTTCTGGAACTAAAACAAGAAAAAAAAACAAAAAACAACTCCACAAAAAAGTCTACAAATGTTGCCTTAATATACTGTGGGACATTAAAATATATTGCTAACAAATGAGTATAGTATGACTAAAGTGATGGTGATGACAGGGGTTACTAAGCTGACACAGCATAAAGCATTCCATCTGGAGGCCATTTGAATTTATGGGGTTTTTTGTTTTGTTTCTGTTATAACACAAGGCCTTCCATGGAGGCAGCGTAAGTGATGTCCTCAGGGGGAAAGCTGGAGCCCTCGACTGTTCCTGGGAAGGAGGCCTACAACATACAACTGTTTATTCATGCATTTAGCTGAACAAATGAATCAGTGACGTGGGGCTAGTGGGATCCGCCACTTGCCAGAATCCCATGTTCAATAAGGGAATGGCGTGTGTTTGCATTTGTAGCTGCCGTAGTGATCCTCGGGAAACATTCGTCTTCTTACCTGACAAAAAATAACGTCAGTAACAAAAACGGGAGGAATCGGAAATGCATTGGAGGCAGCATTCCTTGCACCAAACCAGAAAGCTGCAGTCATAACCCTTTCGGCGTCAGTCTCATAACAACAACAACAACAAAAAAAATAAAAAATAAGTCTCTTTGCTCTTACAGAAAGAGATGTGTTCAGTATTTATTTATTATTTATTTATTTAAAGTTTTTTTTTATATACTGCGGAACGTTTCAAACATCACCTCGGTTTACAATGAACAATAATTTAGCAACAGGCTTTACAATCAATTCAGGAAGAACAAGCATATAATCAATAAACCAGGCAAAGAGTAAACATATAGTACAATTGGTTCCCATCTAATCTCCTGGGAGAAACTATGTATAATTACAAACTATATATGATTAGGTGCATTATGTACAAATATTAATATTTATTTATTTATTTATTAACTTTTATTTACCGACATTCGTGAAGCACATCATGCCGGTTTACAATGAACTCAGGCGGGAAATACAATAAAACAATATAACATTAATAGCAAATAACAAAAATACAATGAACCAAGGGAGTAATAAAATAAGGGAGGATAAGGGAAGGAGAGGTAGGGGAGGATAGGCAGAGGAGTCGGGACAAGGGGAGGGGGGGGAATGGGGAGAGGCAGATAGATAGATGAAGTAAAAAACAAAATAAAATAGAATAGAATAAAATAGAGGGAACTATGTACAGTTGAAAATATGTACAGGTACCATTAACTTAATATACAATCTATGTATAATTAGGTACGTTCAGGGAGAGGAAGAGGCAGCTAGAGGTGAATAGGGGTGGGGGGGGAGAGGGTGGCTATTTGAGGTTGGATGGCTCTTTGAGGAGAAGGAGAGGGAGGCTGATTGGGTAGGATGGTTGTTTAAGGAGTAGGAGGACATTATGTGTAAGCTTCTCTGAAGAGCCAAGTTTTTAAGTTTTGTTTGAATTTCTTGTGACAGGGCTCCAGGCGCAGGTCTGCGGGCATTTTATTCCAGAGGTTGGTTCCTGCTATGGTAAATGAACGTTCTCTTGTGGAAACATGTTTAATTTGTTTGAGAGCGGGAGTCTTGAGTTTGGCTTGGTGTATTGTTCTTGTAGGTCTACTAGATTTGTGGAATGTAAAATGGTCAGAGAACCATTGCATTTCTTGGTTGTGGATGGATTTGTGCATGAGGGTAAGGATTTTGTATGTAATTCTCGATGCTATTGGTAGCCAGTGAAGGAATTGGAGTACCGGTGTTATGTGATCATGGCGATGCGCATTGGTGAGTATTCGGGCGGCTGCGTTTTGTAGCATTTGTAAAGGCTGTAATACAAACTTGTTCCTCCATGCTTAGCTTAATTAGGTCCTGACAAAAATATATATTCATAATGAAAGGGAACATACTTAGCTAAGAAAGGCATCTGTCACTCCAGCTGAGACGTCGGCCAACAGGACGCCTGCGTTCATACACTTCAGCAAAGCAGGGGAATATGACAGCGATAAGCAGGAATTAAAAAAATAAATAAATACAAGGGCCGTGTGCATTTGTTTTAAAAATGACCAGAAAAACTCAGCAACATGTTTTGTCACCTGCCATTTCCAAACAAGATGAAAAAAAAAAAAAAACCCTCCCAAAAAAAGGTTCAGCACTACTGAAATTAAAAATGTAAAAACCTCTCCAGGCGGCCTCCCCAGATGCTTCTTAGCACCTTCGTGGGGTCTCCAAAATCCAAATGGGGCAAGGGCGATCCGCAGATTTGAAATTGATGCTGGCCCGCCCTGAGGCCAGTGCCGTATGCTATACAACCAAGCCAGGCCCATTTAAGAACTGGGATCTACTGGGGATCAGTCCTGCCCCATTGGGACTTTGGAGACTCCACAGAAGGGGGCAAGAAGCATTTGTGAGATGGGAGCTAGAGATGAAGGCCTGGGGGGGGGGGGGGGGTTCAATTTTTAAATTTCAGCAGCCCTATGGTCCCTTCGTTTTTGTTTTTTTTTCTGTTCTTTTTGATATTTATTTCATTTCAAATAAATGAAAAGAATATAAACCAGCATCAAACAAAACCATAAGCCTCCGTATAAAAGTGAAATGAAAGGAAAAAAAAACACAAAACAAAATGAAAAAAAAAATACACTTCAGAGCTCTTGTCCTTCTGTTTTTGGCAATGAGGTTTTTCTGACAGAACTGAAAACATGCTTTATCTGTGCTACGACCCTGAGAATTGGGAGAGTGGCTATCTCAAGCAAGTTCTATTAGGGGGGGCTAAGTTTAGCTGCTCGAATCCTGGACTGTCCCCAGGGTGTGACTGGCTCAAGGTGAGCCACTCAGCTGGCTACTGCTAATCTTTATTGCCAGCCAGATACGTTAGAGGGCGATTTCTTTAAGCAGGGATAATGGACTTAAATATAGCTTGCTAAATTTAGGACTCTAAGCATAGACGGGAGGCTAACCTGGGTGGACATCCATAGATAGGATCATAATTAAAGACAGCCTGCTGACATTAGGAAAAATGATCAGCCACAAACTAAAACTAGATTGTCTGTGGCTGAAAATTCACCTAAAATTAGCCAGCTGGCTACGCGACCACTGAAAATCTACCTTTAAATTCTTTTAGAGGAAGCGGAAGGCATTTCAGTTATGAATTGTAAGAGCATTCAAACCTAAATAAATTGAAGAAATAAAGCGAAAGAAATGCATGTATTTATTTGTTTATTTATTTTAACCTCCCCAATCTTGACAAGTGGTGCACAATGTTTAAAAAAAAAAAAAAAAAAAAAATGAAAACCATTGGTATTATTTTAATTGTTACACTTGTCCACCTTCCTACAAGTAGGAATCCAAAATAAAGTACCTTATCTAGAACGTAACTGTCATGGAGGGGTACGCCATTCTGATTTATCACACTGGTTTGGACCAGTGTCTCCCACTGTCTGAAAAATGAGGCACAAGATCTTAAAATGCACTTGTAGATTAATCAGTAACCAGCAGAGACGACGGGAGTCTGGCTATTCGCCATGGGCTAGCACAGCACTCTAGCTGCCATGTTCTGCACTACCTGTGGCCTGCTCGTGTGCCGTCAGTGACAGGAGCTTACTGAAAGATCGCCAGCGACACCGGGAAAACCTCGGCTCGCTGCAGGTGAGTTTAAGCATGTACAGGCTTATCCAGATGTGAGTTTACCCTCCTATTGGGCGGGCAATTTTGTACAAGCGAATTGCCGCAGTTAAGGCACTGTTGTACCCAGGAAAATGTCTTTAAAATCGCTCTCTGAATGTTCATTGATGCCCAATTAGCTATTATTATTATTATTTGGCATTTCGTGTAGCTTTTAATAGCAAAATAGATTTTTATCTGTCAGCCTTCCAGTATAAAGTTAATCATTACAGCCCCCTTTTCAGCCTAAAAATAGGTGAATCGACTCCATAGTCACACATCCGATTCATATATAACCTGCCAAAGGTACATTTTTTTTTTCATTGGTCACAATGGACAAAATTCCTACCTTTTTTCATTTTCACATTCTATGGGATTATAACAAAAGGTGAGTAATTGAAAACAGCAGTGGGTATGTGAACAAAAGTACTTTCTCCTTCAAGCCTTTGGGTTGAATTTTCAAAGAGTTACACGCATAAACAAGCATACACGTGTGTAAGTAGCCTGTACTCTTATACATGCTGTTTTGTAAACATCAAAGATATGGGCCTATTTTTTGCTTTCATGGCACGCCTACATGTGCGAAAAACAGATGGTCTTGGGGGCAACTCTGGAGCAGGACCAAGATTTGCGCACATACGCCCTGGTTTTTAGAAAGGCCGCACGCGTAAATTTCGGGGGTTAGGCGCCTGGCCGGGCCTTGTACATTTTATAATGGGCCCAACCACACGTGTATCCCCCGAAACGCGCCGAAGTGCCGCTGAAATGGGCGGGCCGGGAAGGGTGTTCTGGGGGCGGACTGGGACAACTCTATTAGCTGCTGTCCCGGGGAAGCGCGCGCCGGCAGCCGGCAGCCAGCCAGTGCATGGAGTCTATTTAAATTTAAAAAAAAATGTATAATAGCTAGGAAGGTATTAGTAATTGGGGAGGAGAGGAGAAATGGTAGGAAGGTTAGGTAGGGGGTATAGGAGAGGACTGGGAGGGAACTGGGGGAGCCCTACTCGCGTCACCGCGCATAGCATTTTAAATTTCCCCTCATGCGCATGCGAGTCCCGACCCGCCTGCACATGCGCGGATTTTAAAAACCGGTGCGCATGTGCGCCAGGAACCGCGCAGGTACTCGCACGCGCACGTTTTAAAATCTACCCCTTAAGGTGCTATTTTATAAGAAATGCGAATAGATCTGATAACGTATTCGCACAATTTTATGCCAACTAAAGGATCCAACAATTAGTCAACGAACCCACTCACAAAGCGGGTCACACACTGGACTTGATCTTCAGCAACAAAGGCATTACGACTACATCAAATTTGAAGATCCAAAAAGTACCATGGTCGGACCACATGCTTATCTCTACCTCTTTCACTTTGAAAGAAACCACCACTCCTAATATCCCTTCACCCTCATTCCAATACAGGAGGCGATGCTCCCCAGATGATCTCAACAACTTGCTAGAGTCACAGCTCCCTCTATTAGATCTCACCGACCCGAACACTGCCATTCGCTCCTGGAATAATATAACAGAAAATATAGCAAACAAGCTCTGCCCTTCAACTATAAAAAAATCTCACACCAATGCCTCCAACAGACAACCTTGGTTCACCAATGAACTCAGAAAACTAAAACAAAGTTTAAGAAAGAAAGAAGCGACTTGGCGTAAAACTCCTTGTGACTTCACCATTTCATCATACAAATCCACGCTATACCAATACAAAGCCCTCACTTCAAAATCAAAAAAAGATTACTTTGCATCTAAGATTCACAACTTGGTCTTTGATTCTAAAGCCCTCTTCGCTTATGTATCCAGCCTCACTCAAACTATACCACGAGAAATCCCCAGCGACTTGACACAATCCAAAGCTGAAGAACTCGCCCAGTTTTTCCAAAATAAAATCAACAATCTTTTAACTCAACTGCCTTCCAATACAGCTGATGCCCTCCCGACATATAATCACCCGACTTACATAAACTCCAGCCTAAACACTTTTGAGCCCATCTCTTCCACTGAGATACAAACCATCCTGAGAAGAATGAAACCTTCGTCTCATCCTGCTGACCACATCCCCACCAAACTACTCCTATCTATTCCTGACTCAATAGCCACATCATTAACAAACATCATCAACTGCTCTCTAGCCCAAGGATCCTTCCCAGATGATCTCAAAATGGCCTCAATCTCACCACTCCTAAAGAAACCCAACCTTGACCCGAAGGACCCCAACAACTTCCGACCCATTGCTAACCTCCCATTCATCGCCAAGATCATGGAAAAACTAGTCAACTCTCAACTGTCAAACTACATCGAAGACAATAATCTCTTCTTTGCCCCACAACACGGATTCCGAAAAAACCGAGGCACAGAATCTCTCCTTATCTCTTTGACAGACCATCTCCTACTGGGCCTCGACAAAGGAAACTCATTCCTTTTGATCTTGCTAGACCTATCCGCAGCGTTCGACACGGTCAACCACGCTATCCTCCTAAACCAGTTGTCATCCATAGGAATCAGAGGCACCGTCCTTTCCTGGTTTAAAACCTTTCTCAACAATAGAGGTTACAAAGTCAAACTCCAAAACAAGGAATCCTCAAGATTTGACTCTACCATAGGAGTCCCACAAGGTTCTTCATTATCTCCGACTCTATTCAATATTTACCTTCTTCCTCTATGCCAACTTCTCATCGACCTCAATCTAAAGTTTTTTCTATACGCAGACGATATCCAAATCATCATCCCCATCAAAGACACATACTCTAATACTCTTGACTACTGGGAATCATGCCACCAAAAAATCAAACAACTACTCAACAGTCTACACCTCATCTTAAATTCCTCCAAGACTGAGATCCTTCTTATCTCACCTGAAAACAACACCAACAACAGTACTCTTCCCACCAATCTCCCTACCACACAAACTAGAGACCTAGGAGTGTTAATAGATAACCGGCTAAACTTCAAAGCACACATCAACAAAACAACCAAAGACTGTTTCTATAAACTCCAGGTCCTGAAAAGGATAAGACCTCTTTTCCACGCTCAAGACTTCAGAACGATCATCCAAGCAGTCATATTTTCGAAACTGGACTACTGCAACTCCCTATTGCTAGGTCTACCTTCATCATACTCCAAACCACTACAGATGGTTCAAAATTCAGCTGCCCGTATTCTGACAGGCGCAAGGAAAAGAGACCACATTTCACCCATCCTGAAAGAGCTTCATTGGTTACCCGTATACTTCCGCATCATGTATAAAGCCTTAACTATCACCTATAAAACTATACATCAACTCACCACTCTTGATCTCCAATTCCCTCTCCAAGTACATAATTCCACTAGACCTACCAGAGATGCATATAGAGGTTCCCTCCTGGTTCCCCCAGCGAAAACGACCAAACACATTACCGTAAGAGATCGTGCCACCTCCACAGCTGGCCCTCTACTGTGGAATTCCATTCCTACAGACCTCAGACAGGAGCCTTGCCTCCCAAATTTTAGGAAAAAACTTAAGACTTGGTTATTCAAGCAAGCCTTTCCGGACACAACTCAATGACACAATCCAATAACTCCTAAATCACCTTGCCGTTTGTTTATAACATTTATCTATTTTGTATACTACATTTAAATTGTATATTGTTTAACCATTTTCTATCCTCTTTTCTATTTTTCCTACTCCAAGTTTGGCCACCTTGTTAAATGTAACTGTACCTTCTGTCACCACAGTTCTAGTTCTTTGTTCTTAAGTTCTATGTATTTTATTGCACCCCCATTCTATGTAAACCAGCAAGATATGTTTTCATGATTGCCGGTATATAAAAACTCTAAATAAATAAATAAATAAATAAATCTCATGTTAAATGATCTTATGCAATTGATAGAAGGGGTCTGTTGTCGATTTCTGGTTGGGTGGGAGGACTGGGTGAACCGGGAGGAGTTAAGGCTGAAGAAGGATTAAGGGTGCCGATCACTTGGAGCAGGACTGGCTGAACTGGTGGAGGAATGGAAAAACTGTAAATGTACCGACCTACGCACCTAAATCAGGGTTTTACACTAGCAAGTCAGACTTTTTTTTGTGCATAAAGGGGCAGATTTTATAAAACTACGCACGCGCGTACTTTTGTTCGCGTACCAGGCACAAACAAAAGTACGCTGGATTTCAATAGATATGCGCATATCTGTTAAAATCCGGGGTCAGCGTGCGCAAGGCTGCCCAAAATCAGCAGCCTGTGCGCGCCGAGCCGCGCAGCCTGCCTCCGTTCCCTCCGTGGCCGCTCAGAAATCGGAGCGGCCTCAGAGGGAACTTTTCTTCCACCCCCCCACACCTTCCCCTCCCTTCCCCTACCTAACCCACCCCCCTGGCCCTATCTAAACCCCCCTACCTTTGTTGCACAAGTTACGCCTGCCCGAGGCAGGTGTAACTTGCATGCGCCGGGCCGGCCGCCGGCGCGCCATGGTCCGGTCCGGGGCTGGTCTGGAGGCCGCGGCCATGCCCCCAGAACACCCCCCGATGACACGCCAGCCACAACATGCCGCACCGGCCGCAACACGCCCCCGGTGCCGCTCTGGCCGCAACACGCCCCCCAGGAAAGCTCTGGGACTTACGTGCGTCCCGGGGCTTTGCACGAGCCGGCAGCCTATGCAAGATAGGTTTGGGGTAGGTTTTCAGGGGTTACGCGCGTAACCTATGCGCATAACCCTTTGAAAATCTACCCCAAAGTATTCACGCATATGTTTATAAAATAAGTAGGAAAAGTATACACGTTCACTACACTGAAATAGCTCTTTCAATGCATTCTAGGTATTTTATGCGCATTTTATAATCTGCATGTACCTAACATGTGCAGGTTAATTAAAACACTGGCCACGCGGCCAAATATGCATGTATATGGGGCTGCGCAGTTATATGAAAGTTACTCTCCCTGATTCTAATTAATTTCACATTCTGTTACTATAATTGCTTCAGTGTACCGTTTTATATCTCTCACTTTTGTTATGTATAGGAATGGTTGATGAAGTTGGTTTACCTGTATATGATTTGTATTGTGTTTTTAATATTATGATTTAATACTGTTCTTCTCATTCTATTTTTATTGTAGGATGTTCTTAAATAAATGAATGAATAATTAGTGTAAGATGAATATTGCCCAGACATCCTGCAGGAACCTGCTTTGTTTATGAATGAGATTAAGATATGAACGTACCTCCCATTTCAAAAGACCATAGCCTCATGATGAACCAGAACATGCTCTCTGCAGGCTAGAAAAGGTTTTCAAAGTTCATTTTCCAGACCAAAAAATTCTGCCAGCTCACTTTCTATTTCATCCCTAATTGCATGTGCAGCACTAGTAGACACGATGGGAATAATATTCAGCCCCTTGCCGGCTTACAAAGTTAGCCACTTGTACTGCTAAGTTTGGCAGGATATTCAGTGGCATGTCACATCATTGAATAAACCCAACTATCTTAAAGTTAGTCGGATAACTATCTGGCTAACTTTAGACTACTCTACAGCACAGCCAGAGTTAGACAGATAAGTTTGTGACAGCTAACTCTGAATTCTGGATTTAGCAAGACCACTATCTTAACTCTGCCCTAAAACATCCCTAAATTACTGAGCTAAATTTTAGTCAGATAGGGCGAGATTTTAAAAGCCCTGCACGCGTTAATCCTGCTGGATTTACATGCGCAGGGCACTCGCACGCCGGCGCGCCTATTTTGCATAGGCCGCCGGCGCGCGCAAAGCCCCGGGACGCGCGTAAGTCCCGGGGCTTCGTAAAAGGGGCGGGAGGGGGCATGTACCGGGGGATGCCGAGGCGGCGTGCGCAAGTTACGCCTGCTTCAAGCAGGTGTAACTTGCACAACAAAGGTAGGGGGGATTTAGGTAGAGCTGGGGGGTGGGGTAAGGGGAAGGGAGGGGAAGGTGGGGGGACGCGGAAGGAAAGTTCCCTCCGAGGCCGCTCCGATTTCGGAGCGGCCTCGGAGGGAACAGAGGCAGGCTGCGCTGCTCGGCATGCGCAGGCTGCCGATTTTGCGCAGCCTTGCGTGCGCTGACCCCGGAATTTATAAGATATGCGCGGCTACGCGCATATCTTATAATATCCGGCGTACTTATTTAAGATCTACCTCAATGTTCTCCAGCTATACTTTAGCTGGATCAGAGGCTAAAATATTCAAAAGTTGGCACTTAGCCAGATAAATGCCACTGAATATTATTTATTTTTATTTATTTATAAGATGTATATTCTACATTTGTGAACTAAATGATTTTTGGTTTCAACTCTTGCCCCCATCTCCCCTTTGCTCCCGGTAATAAAATCTTAGCCAAGGCATTTCAGTTTCCAGGCTGGTGGAGCAGGCATATTTTCTGTAGTCACTTTGATGACATTAATAGGAAAGTTATAAAATGTGTGGGACTATATTTGATTTGGAATATTTTACAAGATTTATTAAGCATTAGCGTGTCAACACAAGCCCCAGTGACAGCTCGAGCATGGCTTCTGGAAAGTGGGTGTTTAAAATAAGTTGGTTAAAATGCTTTTATTACATAACAAACTTTTAAGGCTGAGAAAGACAAAAGTTGATGTGTCTTAGTAATTTTCTTGTCACTTAAATGAAAGAGGAAAGGTAGGTATTCTTTACACCTACTAACTCTAATTGGTGTATGCTTCTATTATCTCTGTTGCTGAATTTAAGTGCCTTCTTCCTGTTCACAGAACCTTAAACAACATTCATGAGTATTTTCGCCTGAAAAACTTTGTCGATAACTTTCTTGTAAGTTGCACTGTCTCCTTTTCCCCTTATTGTATTGTTGATCATCATATCTTCATTACATTAGACCAGGAAGTAATTCTGTGAATGATGCTATGTAAAATATCATTGTACTAGAAAAAGATATCGTTTTCCAGTTAGCTGAAAATAATTTTTTAGAATAGAATTTTATGCTTACATGTATCCACCTATTTTTGTCTAATAGGGTGGCCAACTCTGGTTCTCAAGAGCCAAAAACAGGCCAGGTTTTCCAGAAATCCACAAAGAACATGCATGAGATAGATTTGTATACAATGGAAGCAAGGCATCCAAATCTATCTCATGCACAATCATTGTGGACATCCTTAAAACCAGGTCTTTTTGTGGTTCTCAGGGATCGGGGTTGGCTACCCTTGAAATATAAGCAACAATATTTACATGGGTATTAAGAAGGATGACCATAAATCTCCATGTCCAAAGAGACAGGCTGAGCCAGCTCTGGCTTTACCCCTTTGCATGCATGGAGATATAGTTCTGATTTGCCTATTGCAGTGTTTCTCAAACTGGAGTAGCACCCTGGTCAGACTGGTTTTCAGGATATACACAAAGAATATGCATAAGATAGTTCTGTGTGTGATAGAGGAAAATACATGCAAATCTATCTCATGCATATTCATTGTTTATATCCTGTAAACCAAACTGGACAGAGGGTACTTCAGGACCGGCCTGGGAAACATTGAGTTTTATAAGAAAAGTATAGAAATATGACTGCAGAAAAAGACCATATGGCCTATCCAGTCTGCCCATCTACCCAACTACCTCAGCTTAACAATTCCCATCTCTCCCTCAGTGATCCCCTGTTTTTACCTCATGCTTTCTTACTGTATTTGTCTCTACTATCTCCACTAGGAGGCCGTTCCATGCATCTACTACCGCCTCTGTAAAGACATATTGCCTGAGTCTAACCCTTTTCACCTTCATCTCATGACTATATATATATATATATATATATATATTGCTATTTAGCCAAGCCTTTCAGGACATTTAACCCACCTTTCATGCAACTTTACTCTCTGCCAGCTATCTCTTTATTAACCCTCCCATCCACCCCTCCCTCTGCTGCCGGCCCCTTCCACTTACGCCTTGATCCACCCCCCTTTCTTTCCTCATCCGTCTCTTAATTTATTTAACCTTATTCTCATCCCTCTAGGATGAGTATTTCAAGTCCTCTTGTTTTTGGATGAGCTTAGTATCTGACATGTTTTAAATAATCTCCCTTGATCTTATAAGGCTATGTTTAGACCAGAGTGTTACATTTTTTTTTCCTGTTAAATTTTTTTCTTTTGAATTTCTAACTTAGTTCTCCGTACCGCTACATGGCGAAGTTGATGTTAACTGTAAACCGGTATGATTTGTATCTCTACAAGAATGTCAGTATAGAAAAAAATAAAAAAATAAAAAAATAAATAAATATACTCTAGAGCAGTGGTTCTCAACCCTGTCCTGGGGACCCCCCCCCCCCCAGCCAGTCGGGTTTTCAGGATATCCACCATGAATATGCATGAGAGAAAATGTGCATGTTATGGAGGAAGTGCATGCAAATTTTCTCTCATGCATATTCATGGTGGATATCCTGAAAACCCGACTGGCTGGGGGGGGGGTCCCCAGGATAGGGTTGAGAACCACTGCTCTAGATCCTCCTTTCCACTGAGAATCTCTTCTCCGGTGCATGGAAACCTTAGGGATATTTGAATGTCTCTATCATATCTCCCCTATCTCACCTTTTCTTCAGAGCATACATGTTTAGATTTTTAAGTCTATCCCCATATGTTTTAGAAGGAAGACTACTGACCATTTTAGTAGCCGCCCTCTGGACCAATTCAAACTGGTTTACATCCTTTTGAAGGTGCGGTCTCCGGAATTGTACATAGTATTTCAAATGAGGTCTCACTAGGGACCTATACAGGGGCAATATCACTTCCCTTTTTCTGCTGACCATTCCTCTCCCTATGCAGCCAAGCAGCTTTCTGGCTTTTGCTGTCTATGTATCCTCCTATTTTGCCACTTTAAGATGATCAGATACAATAGCCCTCAGATTCTGCGTGTGCGCGCAGATTTTACAACATGCGTGAGCCGGCACACGCGTGCTACAAAATCCGCCCATCCGCGCGTGCACGCCGGGAGCCGCGTGCACATGGACGCGCACCTTTTAAAACCTAACCCTGAGCTTTTCTCCTTTACCTTTTCAGCTGCTTCTTTAGAAAACCATAGCGGCCTATTTTTCTTCTTCTTCCCTTTGTTTTCTTCTTAACAAATCTGTCCAGTTGCCCTTATACCTCCTTTTAATTTTTCTCACTGCTCTTCTACTTCTCCTTCGTTTTCTCATCCAATAAATAATTCCTTGAGGTATTCCCCCCCCCCTGACATCTAGGACCCTTGCCTCGGAATGAACCTTCATGTACTGTGCTCTAAAACCGAATCACACCAGTCGGTGCTCTCTGGATCCCAGGAGATCGTCCACCAGAACATCGGTGCTTACCACGGGTAAGCACCGGGTCCAGTTTCACTCCCTCCGCATGGGTTCCATTTCCATGCACACAGCGGGGTAAAACTAGGATTGGCTCAGCTTATCCTCTAGGACACAGAGCTATATGGGCCACCCTACCATTAAGTAAACAAATACTGAATGCTATAATAAAAGAAAAATAGCTTACAAACAAAGCCAGCCTACAGTAATAGGATCCCAGGCACTGTTTGTTCCTCTCTGCTCTTAGTGCTTCTCTCGGGCCAGCGGGGGCCAATCAGATGGCAGCTTGTCTATTGAAACAGCGGCACTACCGTGTTATTATGTTTGTTTGTCGTTGCGCTTTATATGTTAAGGACTTGCTGGGAAAATGAAACAAGCATTGTGAGGGAAAAATAATTCAAACAGCAGTGCCTTCGGTTAATTGGTGCTGTTTTATCAAGTTGTTTAGAAAATGTAATGGGCATAACAGTTGTGACCCACGCGGGCCCTATTTAATGCAACGCTTTTTTCTTTTGTACCTTAAGGACAGGGCCCTTGGGGACCAGAATGCTGAAACACAGGGGGGATCAGGGTACAGGCTGCAAGTGTGGAGTGCACTCTGAAAGGTGTTTTGAAATATTTCTTGCGTTGCCTGCTGTTTTAATGCATGTTTTGGACATACGACAAAAGGGGAATGTTTCATGTTGAACATCTTGAAATGTTTCTTACTTTTACGATTGCATCTGTGTAATATTGGCATTTAGGACTCACTGTTATTATTGCTAACCAAAATAAGCTGATAGGGATGGGAATGGAGGGTGGGTGTGATTTTATGGTAATTCTCTTTGGGATGTACACTGTTAAAATGGAAGCATACTTATAACACATGACAGGCTTCTTGCTGACTAGAGATCTGTATCAAGTCTACATGCCCCATTATATTACAATGTTTCATCTGATCTTGACCAAAAGCTCATAGGATAACCCAAGTAACTTGCAGACTCAGTAACCCTCCCAGGCTCAGATTCCTTCCCACTACTCTATTTGAATGCACATATACCTCATGCATATTCATGAGGATATCCTGAAAACCAGCCCTGTTTGTGGTGATAATGTTGCTTCAAAAAAAGAGACATTGGCATGAACTAACATTAAATCAAATTTTTCAAGAAACCCCAGTGATAGGCTGCACCAGGGATCTAATTTTGGGAGAAGATTACACATGCAGCAATAACGGATGAGAAGAAATCATCAGAACAATGACCGCCAACACATTCACCATGTCAAGGGGATGATGTTTGTGTAAATACCAATCCTGGGCATGTATGGATTCATTCACTAATCGGTTTTAGGATAGTCTGACTGACAGTCTGATTTAGTTGTATTTGCCATCATATGCCCGTGTCCTAAGGTGTATATAGGGCACACTAAACAAGCTATACGGACTAGATTCATAGAACAATGTACTGTTTACACCGTGGCACAAAAAAAATACCCCTGCTGTGCAACAAAGTGTAGTTGTTGCATGTGCCGGCTGCGGCAGGCCCGCAGTCTGGCCCACTTAACCCGTTTACCTGTTTCAATGCCTGGTTCCACATCCCTTGCGGCCATGGGAAGCCACCTCTGTGCTTGGGCTGATCCCATTGCTCCCAGCTCCTCCATGGATGTCCCAGCTCCGCGGTGGGCCTCCCCACGTGGTCTGCGGGGAGATGTCACCTTCTCGCGCCACGCCTCTCCTTTGGCGCGCGCAAGCGCAACCGGGCTTCCTTTAAAGAGGCCGCGGCGGGAAACCACCCCGCGGTCCCGGATGATGACGTCACTGGGTCCCAGTATATAAGGCCGGACCCAGCAAGTGTTTCCTTGCCTTGGCACAGGTCTCCACGCTTGTCATGTGCTTAATTGCTTGTTCCTGCGTTCCTGGTTCCCAGTTTGCTCCTGCTTCGTCTGTGTTCCTGATTCCTGATCCTGCCTTGTTCCTGCTCCTGAGTTCTGCGTCTTCCTTGTTTGTCTACTTTCTGACTGATACCTGGCTTGAGCCCTGCTTCATCCGATTATGCTTCTGATTGATACCTGGCTTGATCCCTGCTTCATCAGACTATGCTTCTGATTGATACCTGGCTTGACCCCTGCTTCATCAGACTATGCTTCTGATTGATACCTGGCTTGACCCCTGCTTCATTTGACTACACTTCTGATTGATACCTGGCTTGATCCCTGCTTCATCAGACTATGCTTCTGATTGATACCTGGCTTGATCCCTGCTTCATTTGACTACACTTCTGATTGATACCTGGCTTGACCCCTGCTTCGTCTGACTCTGCTTCTGATTGATACTTGGCTTGACCCCTGCTTTGTCTGACTACGCTTCTGGCTGATATCTGGCTTGACCTCTGCTTCATCTGACTATGTTCCTGCTTGATTCCTGGATTGACCTTTGCCTTGCCTGACCATCCTCTGCTTGACTCCGGTTTGACCTGTGCCTGTTTGCCACATCTCCTTGCTTGCTGCCTGCCCTGATCTCAGTCTGCTCTACCACTCCTCTGCTGAATCTACTCTGGACTTGGCCTTTCAGGCTCCAGCCTGTTCACTCTCGGGCACCCCCTGTCTACTCCGAGTTCCTTTGGAGCCTGGGTTTCCTGGACTCAGCCTCATCTGGACTTGTTCTCCGATCTCAGTCACTGCTGCTGGCCCCTGGCTGATTCACACATCGCTCCCTGGAAGACCTCGGACAGAGGCCCTCCTAAGACCAGCTGGCCCCGGTACGCAACGGCTCAACCTGCGGGGAATGAGGACTGGTATTGGCGAAGCTCCAGTCGGCCTCCATCAATCAGCCAGCTCCACCGACCGACGGTGGAGACCCGTAGGGCTTGCCCTGCAGGTAGCATCAACCCCACCTCAGCCTAAAAGTCCACCTCCGGCGCAACAGTAGTTCATCAGCAAACGATCTCTCAATTTAGGTGGACTCATTTGGAATGAGTGCTGTTCTCCTTGGAGAGCGACAGAGATGCCTGACTACACTAGCAGGAACAATATTGGATTTTTGTTCTACAGACTTTAGTTCCAGCAGGACAAATTGCATACTTTATTTTAAATGTTTAAAAGTTTATGAATTTATATGTGCATACATTGCCCTGTTTGGTCCATCATGCATAAAAAAATTGATAAGCTTTTGGTTAGGACTGTTTCAACTTTAATTGGATATTTTCTAGGTCAGAAGACTCTAAGAATTGGACATTTATGTGAGCTGTCATGTGAGCATGGAAATATTTAGTATTGTCAGGGTTTCATCAATACATTCATAATAAAACATATAAACAAATAAACTAAAGCAATAGCTTAGAAGTATATCATGTGCTATGTGGAGTGCCATAAATTTGATTCCAAGATTAGGCCTTCTGCGTTCTGGATTGGCTAGGGCTGGTGATGCTGCTTGGACTAGGGAAATAAGTCAGGGTGGCCATTAAGAGTGACACCTGGTGGTTGGATTTAGAGCCCATGATACAAGGTTCCAGATGGGAGTTGCAGTTGATGGCTCTCAGCCTCAGGACGATTGATACAATCACCAGGGTAGGTACAGTGGGAGGAAATATACCTGGATGTGTGCAAATGAAGGTTCATGATACCAGAATCCCTTGAACTGGTTCTGACTGAACTGGAAGAACTAGGAGTAACTACTTGGCCAACAGCCTCCACCCTTCCCAGAATGTGCAGCTAATACTGGTAGAGCTGAGAGAAGGAAATCTCAATACAAAATGTAATCATACAATTTTAGCTGCATCTTCAGTGGTTACTCCATCTCTTAGGTAGGCATGGAAGACAGATTAGTTTTTTATTTACACTTCCTGAGAGTTGGCAAAATAAACCTGTTGTGTGAGGAGTTTACTATCTGCAATCATTCACATAACATGATAAGATTACTTAAAAACAACAAAAAACATTAAAATGTCTCAAGGCATTTTAATTCATCAGTTCTTTTTCGAACAAACCACTGTGATACATTTCACAATTATGCTCCGATTCATTAACTGTTACATGTTAAGCGTTTCCTTTTTCTGAGAATTATACGAGGTTATATATGAATTATAGTCCAATTCATTAATTTCTGAATATTAAGTATTATTTTTATGCAGAATTGTATGGCTATTTTCATTAAGGACCAGAAGGGGATCACTGATTTTATTTGATTTTATGCTATTTAACTTTTGATTAATGAATGTTAATGTTCAGGCTAACATTCATGAATGTACATGGTACCATTCCAAAGGTTTGACTTTTAAAGTACTCTTAGTATTCATGGCAATAAATGTACAGCAGGAGTTTATGTTCATATGCCTTGTGGCAACAATTGCAAATAGTATGGAGTATGTTGTGATGAGTGATTTTGCAAGAGGCTTGCAATGCACAATGTACAAAACTTTGACTAAGACATTTACTGCAAGGAAACCACCCATGAATGAACAATCACAACCTCTAACCAATTTCACTTTGCAAGCATATTACTAGACGCTTAGATACAATAATACTGCATAATGCTTGGTATTTATAGTCCCTCTGAAGAAACTATTCCTAATTTAGGAGACTTCAGCTCTACCTAGAAATGTATCCATAAAGCGTAACAACAAAAAAATTGTTCTCTCAGTCTTAAAAAAAAATCAGTCCTTAAGAAGTTCTTTTTCAATATTTCTGAGGAAACAAAAATGGCCTTAGACTCAATTATTATTGCAATCAAATATATTTGTATTGTGGGAAATGATCCACAAAAAAAATGAGCTCTGATTTAATTGGTAACTCGGTTGCATTAAGGGAAAAGATGGGAATTAGGACATTAGACTGAACAGTGCTGCACCCTACACAATGCCCTATAATCATCTCATCACCGGGCTTTGCAATCATCTTTATCAAGCATATTAAAATAAAAAATGTGCCACTGGAAAACATTGCTCTTTTCTCTCCGTTGGGCCACGCTCTTTTCTTTCACGGATGCACCTAAACTGAATGAAAAGGGACGGATTCTGAACTGGCTGGGGGGGGGGGGGGGGGGAGGGGGGCCAGGGTTAGGATCCCCGAGTTAGGTCTTCGGCTGGAGCTGGCGATGCTACAGAGGCAGCTCCTGGGCAGGGACTTTTGCAGGGAGACGGGGAGATAAACAGGCGTGCGCAGGGATTAAAAAAAAAAAAAAAAAAAGTGCTTTCGTTTTTTGATTCACTGTCGGGAGGTTTATCCCCCGTGAATTTCACTTGGTGGAATGTTCGGTTCATTTCATTTGTGTAAAAATAAATAAAGCAATTAAAAAAAAAAAAAAAAAAGACCTCAGAAAAGAAAAAACAGGGCCTCCCATCCTGTCCCCCATCCCGCCCACCCGGAAAAATGTCAGGCCCAGGATCCCTCCCCGGTCCCCACTTATCCGGTCTGGTGGGGATCCACCGGGAAAATCCTAGACCCAAGCCAAAGCCTCAGCCTTGCGTAGGCCGACGCTGCGGTAGCTCACCCTGGCCTCGGCCTACGCAAGGTTGACACTTTGGCCTCAGCCTGGGCCCAGCTACGAAGATGGGGTCCGGCCCAGAGCCTGATTCCTGATGCCTGGGCCTAGGCCATAGGTCAGGTCCAGGCCCGAGCTGCAGCCCCGCCAAGAGGCCAGGTCCCGATGCCTGGGCCTCGGCCTAGGGTAAAACCCAAGCCTAGAGCCCAGGTCTCACAGCTCCGTTGACACTGTCCTCTTCTTTCCTTCTTTAAACTGACCCCATGCACTTGGGTCACACCACAGTTAATGAATTAACCCCCGTGCATTCACCCCAGTGACCAGCACCATTTTGACTTCACTCAAGCAAAACCCCAGCAAACAGCATCAGTTTAACAAAGAAGGAAATAGAAGGGGACAGCAAGGCCAGGCTCCGGGACTGGGCCTGACCCTCAGCTGAGGCAAAGGCATCAGGACCTGGTCGCCAGGTAAGGCCCAGGTCTGGGTTCAGGTCGAGGCCCCAGCAATGAGACCCAACCTCTGGGCCAGGCCACGGCATCAGGTCTAGGCCTAGACCAGGGCTCCAGCCTAGGCCGAGAACGAGGTGTTGGGACTTGGCATCTGGGCCGGGCATCGCTATTGGGCCGAGGTCTAGGCTTAGGCCCCAGCACTGGGACCCAGCCTCTGAGCCAGGCCGCAGCATTGGACCTGGGCCCTGGCCTAGGCCGAGGCATTGGGACCCAGCCTCCAGGTTGGTCTCCAGCATCAGGTCAGGGTCTGGGCTGAGACCCAGGCGTCAGGACCCGGTCAGGCCCTCAGATACCCAACGGATCAGGTGACTGATTGGGGGTCTTGGGTCTTGGCTAAGACCCTGGCATCATGCTTGGGCCTAGGCTGTGGCCCCTGGTTTGAGCCTCAGCCAATGCCCTATGTGAGGCCCCCCTCTTCGGGCCTAGGTCTAGGCCGAAATACCAGAATTTCACTTGAGCATAGGCCGTAGTCCCTGCTTTGGGCTTTGGCCTAGGACCTAGGCAAGGCCCAGGCCCAATGCAATCATTTTAAATGAATGCAACAAAGCAGGTTCGTTTAATTCGAGGGCCCTCAATTCACTTCGGAGCCCCCAAATGAAAAAAATTGCCCTTGTTCTTCACATTTTTTTAATTTGTTAAAAATAGAAATGCACATCCCTCGGAGATATGCAAACAGGGGTAAAAATCCCCAGGTAGGTTGGGCAGGAAGGTTCGTGGCACCAGATCCTGGCCGTGCCTTCTAACTGAGCTGGAAAAACAAAGGAGCAGGGGAAAACTGCTTAGTCAGAAAATAAAGTGACATATTCCTTGACAATTTATTTTTTTCCAATTAAGGATTTACAAGCTACCCAGGAAGATTATTATACCAGTGGCGTAAATCAATAAGAAGACATTGTCTAGAGACTAAATAATCAACGATGACAATTTTTCTATTTTTATTTATTTGTCAATGGAACCTCGGAGCACATACCGATACAGAAACTGAGCAACAGAAGAGCTGGACCCCCTGGGTGCCATTCTGAGTGCTCTGCATAGGTGCAGTGACCACAGGTAATTTGTTAACTGACTATCTTGCAGCTCATTTTCAATGGGAAAAACCATACGGAGAAGCTCCCTTTGCAAATTCTTTGCAAGGTACACTGGCACCGAAGTATGAGCGGACGCTACATGAAGGGAAGCTACATGCTTGATAACACGCACATACATCTGAAACTCAAATCTAAGCGTGCATTTCCATTTCCTGTCCTGCCTCCACCCAGGAATGGCCCATTTTGTCAGGTTAAATCTAGCACTTGGTGAGACTAGGGTTAGCTGCTCTGAGGGCTCTGAGTTATTTCACCCTGGGGGATCTAGGGTGAAATAACTTTAGTTATCCAGCTCGATTCCTTTGATAATTATTCTCCACGTGAATTCTTTTGAAATCTTAGGAATAGATGAGGAAGCTAGGGAACACTGACCTGTACAATTGTACTCATTACCTTATTCTAAGTGGAATATGTCATTAATTATAACCCGCTGGTGCCTTCCTCTCTCAGCAATTCTTTACTCCCTCAGAAAAACTCTTAACACCCATCTGCTATAATTATATTATTTGCCTTGGCCAGATTTAGAGGTAATCTATAAGAGAATTTACATAAAAAAAGATAAGAACTGCTAAGCTGTGTCAGATACATCTAGCTCAGCATCCTATCTCTGGAAAGGCAGAAGAAACAGGGACTGCGTCTATCTCCTGTCATACCCTTCCACTTTATTATACAGTGAAGTGAACTGCGTGCTGGTGACAAGTGCTAAGTCAACAGTAGTAGCAAGTGAAGTCATTCCTTTATCCACAGAACAGATACAAAAGAGGCAGTGGCAGGGAAAGATTAACTCACATTGCCTTATCAATTGACTCATTCTATGTGGACTATCTCTACTGAGACTATAATTCAATTGACAGTTGTTATGTTGTTATGATGGTTTCCCTAATATTCCAACTGATATAAAAGACGTCACATTCTGTGCTAGGGAGAACTAGACTGAGATCACCAACTCCAATTAGATAAGATATCAAATGGTTTTCAGATAGCAAAGGCTTTTACTCATTGCCTAATTGGCTTAGGCTAGCATTGGTGTACCAGAGGTTAAGGGTACTCTCTGTCCATATGCCAATCCATTTAACTGACCAGGCCATCTAGACTGAATCCTCTGCCTCTCACATAAATTTGAATTCATTGAATCTCTTCAGAAAACACCTTAAAACATCTGTACAGACAGATAATCCCGGAACAATCTAGTGATTGACATTTATAGGTGCTATTGTAATAATAGGAAATGAAATACTTCTTGATTTGGAAAATGTGTCACTCTCATCTAGTTATAAGACTGCTTAAATTCATACAACAAAATGTAACTCAAAGCATAATAATTTTCAATTTAAATACTCATATAAAGCCTCCAATGACATCAGTTTTGATGTATGCTATCAAGGTTTTAATTCTATCTACAATGCAGGTTCGTTATACAAGTCATATTAATCTGTTTAAATGAAAGGTAGCAATCCTAGGAAGCATTGTACTCCCATCTGCATGCACTATGCTGCAACAGGACGGGTGATTTCTAAAGTGTAGTCACTGCTACTTTGAGTTTTGACAGAAAAAATAAGTACCCTGCTCAGCAGGAAGCAGGGGCTGACTAAGGGTCGGTCCTGTGCAATACAACTCTCGCTAAAAAAGGTTTAGCGTGCACCCACAAAAATATAATCAGAATCAGAAACCGCCTGGCTAAATCTGAGCTGGTCTCATAGTCCGTGAGAGGCATTCTTTCACACTTAGATATAGTAATATAAATAGCTATCCCAGATTGATTTACTTCAAATCACTTTACAGACAAGCCACTACATAATATTACATCTGAGCCCTAACTCATCCTCAGATATGCAGAAAATAAGCAGCCATAGAATTGTTCTTGGCAGACTCCAGAATTCTATGAGGTAATCCTTTCGCATGATGTGTAAGATCCAAACACATCTGCAATGGAATTCCCAGACTAAGCAGAAAATCTGAAGTCACGCTCGCAGGCTGATTTTCAAGTAGGAAGTTGTCCCCTGCTCGTCGGTCTTATGAAGGCTTTTGCCTTCTCTGTGGCCCTGTCTTCCCATAGCGGGAAATGAAAAGGTTGCCCTTGGACATCTCTGCTAGGGGAAGGAAACACAATCTTTCTTAGCTCCAACTTACCCAGTGGTAGAAGGGTCCTCTTCTCTTTGGTCACATCCCTAACAAGTTGCTCAAACTGTGAACCAAATATTGGCATACTGCTAAAGGGATTCCAAATAAATTGCTCTTAGAAGAATCTGCCAATCCGCTCTTTACCTACAAATCTCCCTTACTCCACAGGTTATAGACTTGGAAGAGAAAGAGATACAAAGTCACAGAGCATCTGCCAGTCATGCTTGGCTTAATAAATATCTCCTATAGGGTATATTAACATTTGATTAGGAACGTAGACACATATACTAAATGCACAGCTGATTGAAACCAGCAGTTTCATAGGCCTTTTTCAGGTCATTCCCATTCTCTTTTTGATCTTTTCCTTTAATGAGGCATGTCGTGCTTCAGGGAGGCTATGGTCAGGGCTGGCAGAGTTCAGGAAGAGACAAAAGCAGACTATAGTCAAGGTTGGCAGAGTTCAGGCATAGCAACAGCAAAGGTCAGGCTGGTTTAGCAATGAGAAGACAATCCAAAGGCAAGGACAAGCAGGGTAGGCAGGAGCAGAACAGGACGGGTAAAGGCAGGATTGGAGTGGAGGCAGGAGCCAGGAACCGGAAAGCAGACAAGAAGACCAGCAATGGTCTCAACTGTTGTGCCAGTAAGTTAAAGTTAACTTAACCAACCTTACCTTTATGTAGTGATGTCAGTGTAAGTAGGTGTGTTACGGAGATACCGTAGTCTCCAATGAAAGGGGTCTTAACATTGCATAGCTCCCTCCCATGCAATTCTGGGGGAGTTATGCATTAGTATTCCAGGATTCGGAGTCTGGGGTACCCATTTCACATGGAGAGGTTCCAGTGGAGCGGGCCTGATCCCTTTACAGGGAAGATTCCAGGAATGAGGAGGGACAGAATCGTTCCTGCCTAGGGAAGGTGGCTTGAGCCCAGGGACTGGGTAGGCCAGGCCTTACGGAGTGGGAGGAGTCACAGAGTTCCAAACAGTGAATGCCTGGGAGACCAGCATTTGTCACATACGGAAAAATCTGAGCAGGAGAGGTGAAGGAGGATATCTTATTTATTTCCGAGGCAGTTCTTGGAAAAATGGGAAGTTACCCATGGGGGAGAAGTCCTGTCGACGTTCCTATCTGACATAGGAATTCAGCTGAAGCCTCATTAGAGTGCAAGATAGCATTTAGCTAGCTGCCCTACAGAACAGGTACAGAGGAAGCTCCAGGGGAGGAAGGGCTCCTGGCCTAAGGAGCAGAGAGGGTTGAGTCTGCTGACAGGGACTAAGTCTGTCTGTTGCCATTCTTTTTTGGCAGGTGCTGCAGAGTGATGCACCATTCACTGCTGTACCCGTATTTCACACTTTCCGTCGCTCAGCTTCAGTGCCAGTAAAAGATCTTTTATGGCTTTGGTGTTGACTGAACTGATGAGTGCAAGGGCCCCCAAATAAGGACATTACCCAAAGGACCTTGGAGAGAAACCGTTCCCCCACTGTGCCAGAACCACCGGGAGGTCATGGGAGGGGGCCGAGCCTGATCTGTGAGCCTCCTCGTAAGCCCCGGCAGCTGGGACCAGATTGGGGCAAGGGGGGGCTTACGTTTTGTTGAAGCAGCAAACTGTACCCAAGCTACTCTTGCTGTAAGTCCTCTCCTGCTTGAGACCAGCGAAACACCTAGGCATGACGGATATAACCACAGAAGGAGGAGGGTTACCAACTGGCTCCAGATTCTCAGGACTGATCCGGTCCTGGTTTTATCCCACTATATGAAGGAACTTGCACTCTTAGCTTTTCTAAGAGCTCCAACCCTGCATGCGATAAGATAAAACCAGCACTGGACTCGCTTGGCCTTGAAAACCTGGAGCCAGCTGGCAACAACCCTAAGGAGGAGAGGCAAGACAGGGAGTGGATCCAGCTTCCGGTCTGGCGACTGGTCTCAAATATATTCTGCCAGTGGTAGAAACCTATAGATTGTGACTGCTGCAGAGTGTAATAGAACAAATAAATCAACTCTTTCAAAGGAAGAAGCAAATTTGATAGCAAACATATGGCAATCAGCTATTTTTTTATAGCACACCTAAGACATACAGGAATTCATTTATTTACTCAGCTATTTAAAAGTGGCTACTCTCGCTCCTTCCTTTCATAGCTAAATGCTGGGTTGCTAAGTTACTGCTATTTGACATCATCTCCTCGCCTGTGTGTTCCCACAGTTGACAGGTTCAAATGATTCAGAAGGCCAGTCTGTTCCTTCCTCCTTTTTTTTCCAATGACGTCCATATAATTACTTTAAATTCACATCATGTACTCCGGAGCAAACCCCCGGATTCCAGATGAAAATATTTAAACTGCATGTGAGCCACTGACTGCATTTGTCACCTCACTGGGCAGCTTACCTTTTTTTTTTTTCCTTAAATAGTACAGATATTCTAATTAAATTCAGAATATTTTTCCTGTGTCGGCTTGCATTTTACAAAAGAAAATTACTGAGGTGCAACTAATGGACTGTGCCTGCTATGGGCTAATTTTAAAGTATGAAAAGCTCACTTTAGATAGGGACAACACAGATTGCTATAAATCCATTAGTGCTTTTTACAGAGGTGCAAAGACAATGCCACCAGCACACGTAATTTCCACAATGCCAAGGGCATTTTTATCTCTTGATATATTTTCACGTCGAACGCCATTAGGGTATGCACCAGCCCTCTGAAAAAGAGGTCCTAGCAATTCATCTAAGGGCTAATTTTTTAAAAGGATTTTCCATGATAAAATGGGAGTTAATCCATGGAATAAACCCCCCTTTGAAAATAGCAACACACACACACATGGTGCATACTTTTCTGCTGCAGAGAAAAGGGGCCGTGCCCAGGTGCAGGGTTAAGGAGAGAGCTCGTTACGTACGTCACGGGGGGGGGGGGGGATTTCATTTTGAACCCCCTGCCCCTGCCGTTAGCCTCCTTCTCTGCATCAGCAGAGTACGTGGGGGTAAAGGATCCCACCGGCAGGAAACCCGGAGGCGGTTTTTATTTATTTATTTATTTATTTATTTAGATCGAGCTCATGCCTTTTCATTGGTAGCGCACGGGAAGGGCCTGCAAGCACCGCGGGGAGTTTCCCCCTCCCCGTGCCAGACGTAACAATCCTACCATGTACGTAAAAGATTTCTATTTTGAGTTTCTTAATGCAGTCATTTACTTCAGATTCCATCCAGAGTGCAAAATGTCCCTCCTAACCCACCACACACACACACACACACACAATGCGCCTCGTTTACTAAGGGGGTCAATTTGCAAATAGTTTAGGTGCCTGACAGTGGTTTCTTGTAATGCTATATAATGAAGTATTGTCATTTTGGGGGGGTGGATCAATGTGGTTTTAAGGCTTGAACGAAAGTGCGAGGTGATGCCATGTAAACTCCGCCCCTTTGATAGCCGACTAGGGCTGAGCCACCTAAATTTAGTTTCAAAGGGAAGCAACAAGGCCTGTAAAACAATTACGGCACTTAGCACTGATTTTCAACAATAGTCACCTAAGGCCTGGACAGGGGGTGGGGGGTGAAGCGGGGGGTGGGGGGAGGAACGGGTCCTTACCTTTCGCCGCCAGCGATGTGTCCGCAGCGTCGGCCCCGGTGCCGCCCCGACTCCTCCCTCTTCCGGGGCCGACTCCGCCCCGACTCCACCCCCCATTTTGTGATCGCACGCGAAAAGTCCATTTTCGCGTGCGATCACTTTTGAAAAATGACCCCCTAAGGCTCCTAAATCCACCAAAAGAACTGCAGTTCTAAATTAAGGACGCCAAGTTTCACGATCCTAGATTTAGATGGATTTTTCAGCCAAAAATGTAAATCCCCTTAAATTTCAGATACCTAAAATTTTGGCACCTAATTTAGGGATCTGACATTTTTTTCAAAAATTGAACCAAAGGTTTTTTTTCCCCCCTTCTGTTTGTGGAAAAGGAAGTGTTTGGAATAGGGAGGGACAATTTATAAATAGATCCAGCCATGTTAAACAGATTAAAGCAGACAGATGGAGCCACCTGACAATGGCTCCCCTCAGTACAGCTCTGTGTGTCCTCTGCTTTACAGCAGTCACACTTTTTGCCCACAATGGAAAGAGGAAGCCCTGGGGGTGGGCAGGGAATAGGTAAGGAACGGCTACGCAGTACGCACCTGCAAGAATTTCACTCTGAAATCTGCTCGTGTGCTTTATTGTGTGAGCTTTGCATCTTCTGTGCCTGTGGTCTCCGCTCCCCTGGCCCTGAACTCTCGAAGGGAAACTCCATGGAGTATTAGCCTTTAAAATTAGCCTGCAGGACTGCAGGAATCCACCCCTCCCCTTGCACCTTCCATGTCCCACCTCCTTCTCCTCTCTTACCTGCCTTCTTTCACCTTTTAGAGGGCAGGGCAATTTATAAGAAAGGTTCTGTCGCCCAACACCCCAACACACTGAAGAAAAATACCATCATTTTCCCAATGTAGTGCACTCCATGTGCATGGCACAACCCAAACCTCACTATCCAAATCCACAAAATAACTTTAGTACCATGTATAATATCAAATTCCATTTTTGGACCTCTGGTTCTGCAACTGCTGTGAGTCCACACAGTGGTGGCTCTCTAGAATGTGCCTGCTTCAAACTTAGGGGCAGATGTACTAATTGGTAAAGTTAGTTGCCAAAATGAGCTGCTACCACGAGACTTTTTCCCGTGGCATTGGCTCATTTAAATATTGTGGAAACGGCTTTGAGATTTTTTATTTTTATTTTTTTGCAATACAGTCTGCACAAAATCATGAACTTTATTGCAAATTTCTTTTCTACTTCTTCCTGAGGGACAGTTAAGGTTTATTTATTTATTTATTTATTCGTTTTTTTGTATACCGGCATTCATGTAAAAACATAATCACGTCTGTTTACATCCCAAGTCAGGCATTAATAATCATGGGGTAGATTTTAAAAGGGTTACGCGCATAAGGTACATGCGCAACCATTTTAAAATGCCCCTGCGCATGCCGAGCCTATTTTGCATAGGCTCGGCGGCACGCGCAAACCCCGGGACGCACGTAAGTCCCGGGGCTTCGCTAGGAGGGAACGCTTCGGAGCGGCTTCGGAGGGGCTTCGGAGGGCTTCGGAGGGAACGCTTCGGAGCGGCTTCGGAGGGAACGCTGCCCGTTCCCTCCGAGGCCGCTCCGAAATTGGAGCGGCCTCGGAGGGAACGGGCAGCGTGCGCAGGGCTCGGTGCACGCAAGGGGGTGCACAAATGTGCACCCCCTTGCGCATGCCGACCCCGGATTTTATAAGATACACGCGGCTACGCGCGTATCTTATTAAATCCTTCGTACTTTTGTTTGCGGCTGGTGCGCGAACAAAAGTAAGCGCGGGCGAAGATTTATAAAATCTACCCCCATATTTGCATATTAAAATAAACATTTAAAATCTAATTACATATTATCCATTTTGCTTAAAAATATATAAAATAGAACTAAAATAACCAGCTAAAATAGAACTAAAAAAACAGCTAAAATAGAACTAAAAAACAGCTAATACATCCGAAAATAAAATCTTAAAATCATAAAAACTATGACAATAAAATAAAACAAACATTATCAAAGTCATCCGTTGTTATTAAATGCTTTGTTAAAAAGCCATGTTTTGACTCCTTTCTTAAAGACTAATATTAGTTTCCATTCTCAGTTGCGGTGGTAGAGAATTCCACAGATTGGGTCCGGCAATGGATATGCTCTTTCTCGAACGGTGTTCATATGGGCGGATTTTATTGTCGGGCTTGGTGGTAGCCCAGTATTAGCTGATCGCGTTGTTCGTGTTGGTACATGAAAATGTAGGGCTGCATTTAGCCACTCAATCTTCTCATTATAAAGGGATTTGTGAATTAGAGAAAGTGCTTTGTTTGTACAAAATTGCACGATTTTCCACACATAATTTTGCTATGCCAAAATCGCTAATGAGCTGAAATTCATGTTTCTTAGCTCATTAGCGATTTTGTATAATTTTTGCAAATGGCTTTGCAAGCGAAAACTTCTGTGCCGAAAAATGGCAAATAGCCACACGATTCTGGATGCTTTTTTTTGTTTTTTTTTCCTCTGTGCAATCACGTTGTGAAGCCATTTTCAGGTTTAGTACATTGGATTCGCAGCCTGCATACGTTTTACATCAAATACATGTATAAGTTATGAGAAAGAGCCCAGAAAATAGGAAAAAAAAAAGGAAGGAGAATCAATTCCCCAGAAATCAAATACTCTCATTGAAACAAAAGCCAGGATGCCCCGCAGATCCACCTTCACCCAAAAAAAAAAACACACATTAAGAGACCTCACACCTCTGGGAACTCTAGAATCTAGAAAACAGCGTTGCATAGCGTAGCTGAGAGGGCTCAAGGAAAATAAACGTCCCTGTGACCAAACCAACCCAGCATGTACAGGGAAAATTCAGAATAAAAAAAACTAGAGCCCCCAAAGCTACCACCTCATGACACATAGCCAAAGATTTTTTTCTACGCTCTTGTGTTGCTCTGCAAAAGTCAGGGAAAATCGGAACTTTGAACCCTATTAAAAAACATCTGAGCAGAGCCAAAACAAAATCTGTCAGAGACCCAAGTCTTCATCTTGCAACAAGGAAAAGGACGCTGACTGTGCGACAGTGATTTTGAAGTTTCTAATGCATACAAAAAAAATGGCAGCACAATAAGCTTGATAATCCTAAGGCTTTTGCACCTAATAACTACGCCATAAAAGGTGTAGTTATCCGGCGCGAAACTGGCGGCGATAAGGGTCCTCTGTAATATTTTTCGGCTTTAACAACTGAAAAGAGCCAATGGGAATGTGTTGTGTCAATTTTTTTTGGTAAAGTACTGTTTCACCCTTGGAAATACCTTTGAAAATTACCCTTCCTAAGTAATAGAAGTTGCTGAAAACAAAAAGTTAGCACAGAGGCAGTGGCAAATGAATTTCCAATGAATAAGGCTGTTTGACTTTGGAAAAGCTGAAAGGACTGGCTAAAGTCCCAAAATAAACAAGTGAAAGCTCTTGGGATTTGGGAGGAAGGCTAAGCACCAACAACGAGAGCAACAATCTGTGGAATAATACATTCACCAAGGCTGAGCAAAAGGATGCACCATAAGCACTACAGACGTTAATCTGAAAGCCCTTCACATCACAAAATGTGTGTGGCTCCCACTAGCAGCTTGACGGCATCTCTGAAATGGTGATATCTCCTCAGTAAAGGCATGACATATCCATATGTTGACGTCGCTCAATCGCGCAACATGTGTGTGAGTACCTGCATTTCATAAGAAGGTTGTGGAAGCAACATCAGTGCAGCATTTGTCATATTGTCAAGGTGGATCAGACACCTCTCACATTTGACAATCTTTTCACTCAAACTATGGCTGTTAAAGGGAAAAAAAATATATATATAACATCTTAAGATATACTGACAATGAAAAACTTGTCTCACTGTCATGCTTAGAATGTATGCGACGAGAAGATACCACCATCTATCATCTTCAAACAAAAGAACACTCCCAAAGAATGCTACGTGGCCATAAGATGTGATCATACATGCACATGAAAAAGGATGATAGATGAATGATTTGCCAAAGACTAAGTTGCACAGCATCTGATGCAGAGACCCTTTCAGGAACATCATATGCTGGTTCTTGATGCTTTTAGGTGCCATTGAATGATTGTCAAGCATTAAAGATATCTTTAAGATAATCAGACAGATCAGTCATCATCCCTGGGGGCATAACGGGCCATTTTTAAGTGATGGAAATTTGCTGCAACAAACCATTTAAACAGCAGATGCACCAAAAGTGGAACGAATGGGTTTACTCTGGATTGCATGTATTCACATCATTAACGAGCCAAAGGAAACCAGACATTATGCTCCCTGCCTTATAGATCAAAGAAGCCTAGGATGCAATTGATCTGTTCATGATATAATGTGGCTTTAAGAAGGGATGCCTTACAAATATCATAGGTAATTCAAAAGATGACAGCCTCGGGGCTGACGATGCAGCCGAGGTGAATAAAGAGGACAAAGGCAATTAAAAAATGTCCACAGTGTTGCCTTTTTTGGTGTGATGAAGAGAGAAGGGGTGGTGGAGATTCTTAGACTATCAGATGACTGTGATTAGGACTCTGAATCTGAAGATTTCATCTAAAACTATTTTATTTTCCAATATTTCACACTGCACATGTAGGGTAAATGTTAATTCTCATTTATGCCTTAGAAATATAAAATAAATTGAATAGAATGCGACATTAATTTATTTTATTTGCGAATTTGTATAGCCCGCAGACCCAATGGATTCATGATTGCTAACCAAATTTTCACAAATGATGGTCTACAGTTACCCCCCCTCCCATTTTTCTTGTAACTATATATAATACGTATACCCTCCATTCTTAGCCTTTATTTTAAAAAAAATGCATTCTATATATGTAAAGTTACAGTAAGGGGTACTTCTTGTCGGAGTACACAAGGGATCCCAACGAGTTCTTTCTTGGCAGAACGGTTCTCATATACTGCTGTGCTCTGCCCCTGCATTCAGATTGCTTGGGACTGTGGCCAGCCGATGGACAGAGATGGCGTTCTTTACATCTTCATCCAAGAAAGCATCGCAAACCCCAGGAATTTTCCAAAACCAAAGACTTGTACTCACAAACCATAGATCATTACTGTTGCAAATACTATAAACGGCAGAAAAACAGACAAGGTAGAGTATGTGCAAAGTAACAGAACATGACAATCATTCTCTTATGAAATGGAAGACAGTGCGCGTAGAAAGCTGGCCATCAGTGGGACACAGTCAAACGGTGCAAAAGAAAGAGTCCAGTCCTCACTCGAGTCTAGGGTACAGTAAGTGGCTTCCTGTCCCAACTAAATAAAGTCCAACTCCAGGCTTTCCACTTCTGGCCCGTGGCCCTATGATAGTTAGGTTCCTGCAGGATGTGGGAAGTGCTAGACAAAAGGGGTTGGTAGTTCGCAGAGCGTCAAAGCCCAGACAGAGTCTGGGATGGCTGTTGTCAGTCTGTGCATGCATCAGTACTGCCGATCACACACTGTTTATTCGTTTGTCACATTGCTCACTGACCTCTGCAACACTTCCATCTGATAGGCCTGCAAAAGCAGCTCTTTTTGCATGGACTTGAGGCCTTTCTGGACTGTGTTCTTGATGTGCAATTGTAGTCAGCATGTTAAGAGGCTGTGAATGCCTGGCCCTCCATAACCAGTGCTGGAAGATCTTGCCCAAGTGTCAATAAAGTTAGCCACACTAGCCTGGTCTGGCTGAAAATGATCTACCAGTTTTAGGCCTGGCCTATGTGCCTCAGTGGCGCTGTTTTGGGAACATGAGACGTGATTCCCCTGGGTGGATGTATTTGACCTCCTGAACTTGCATCCATTTGTTTTTATTTACAGCATTCGCAGACAGCAGTTGCACCCGTTAAAGCAAAAAGAAACAGGTATATAATATAACTGTTGCACTGCATGCATGCCACATGTTTGGATGTCACTTGCCATACCTCATTTCAAGGCAGGTCTCGTCCAGGAAAATGAGTCCACCTCAACCTGCCTCTCTCTCCAGGGGAGTTGGGCCACCCCACCTTCCAGCGAGGACAATGAACATCCAAAATTAACCTCTTCATTTAGAGAGTGGAACTTGTTTGGAATAACTAAGCTATTGTTTTGTTGCCTTCTCATGCAGTTTTGCCGATGAATCCAGATCCTCTGAGAAATTAAAGATGGGTTCCAGTCTCATAACGGCACAGAGTCTTCACTCTGCTCAGCTGAACCAACCAAGAACTGCTCTACTGATCTAATCTTTCTGTAGCCTGGCTTCCTTTTCTCAGATGGTGCACTTGGCGTTTAATGTGCTTGATGGTTCTGGGTGCCGCTCCTGCTGGTACTGCACTCCTTCACAATCGGGGATTTCCAGGTTGAATCTTTACCAAACAGAATGCTGTAATTGTCTCCAATGCTTTCCAATATCTTGCTGTTCTCCTTTTGGCTATACCGGAGCATCCACAATCATGACAGCACTGGTGCTCATTCCTGTCTTCTCCTGTTGCTTCCTGCAATATTCTCCTGTGTCCTTCTCCCCTCCCCCTGCTCTCCCCTTCCCTGAGCCTACTTGACTTTAACAGCGGACTCTCCCCTCCTTCCACCAACTCCTCCCTCGCCTAACATAAAAATTGACAATGCTGGACCCAGACAGAGACCAACAAACACTGACCGACCTTTATAAACCCAGCAGAAGACAGAGACCTAACAACAAGAAGGGAAATGGTACAGGAAATGAGAAGAACAAGATAGGGCACACCAAACTGTTCAACAATTGCATCTTTCACTTCAATAGAATCCTCCATGCCTGGGCCCAACTGCTTTTCCCTCTCTGCACTCAGAACGGACAGTGAGAGCAGATGCTTGCCTTCTGTTTATGTCTTTTTGGAGAAAGGTGGAGGACTGTGGGGAAAGTAGCATTCTGCATGTGCCAAATGGAACACAGATAGGGCTAAATCCCAGGGTTTATGCGCGTGGCCAGGCCTTACGCGTGGCCGGGCCCATTTTCAAATGGGCCCGGCCACGCGTGTAAGTCCCGGAGCTTTAAAAAGGGGTGGGGCGGGGGAGGGCGGGCCTAGAGGCACCCGGCACAACAGCCATTTTCAAATTGCTCCTGCTCTTTGGCAGGAGCAAAAGGTAAAATAGAAAAATTAGGGGTAGTTAGGATAGGGATAGGGGGAGGGCAGGATAGGGGAAGGGGAAGGAGGTTAGGCTTAATTGGAGTGGACTGGGAGGGAACTGGGGAAGGCCCCCTTGCGCATGCCAACCCCAAATTCTATAACATGCGTGCACCAGCCAGTGCATGTTATAAAACCGCGCGTCCATGTGTGCATGCCGGCAGCTCACGCACATGGACGCCCATGCATACGTTTTGAAAATCTACCCCATAGTGAATAGCATGATGCAAGTTGGTATTGCCGCTCAGTAATAATCTTCCTGCCAGTGTGCATATCAAACATTTAGTGCAAAGTAACAAATGTGGCCACTTGTTTTATTTCTTAGCAATTATGCAATCTGCATATCATTATCTTAGTGAACACAGAATTAAAAGAAATTTTACCGTGTGAGTAAAAAACATGCACATTAACATTTTTTTAGCATGAACTTTAATGAATCAGCTCCATTGCCTTTGAACACTGGCTTATTATTCAGCTTAGGGGGTCGATTTCAAGACCCGCGCCTCCATGTGCGTGCCGTTCCCGTCGCGCGCACATGGACGCGCTGATTTTATAACACGCACACGCCTGTGCGCCTACGTTATAAAATCCGATGACCGCGTGCACATGGGTGCTGGATTTTAAAATCCACACGCGCAGGTGCAGGCGGCGCGTGACTCGCGTGCGCAGGGAGGGGGAATTTTACAAAGCGACGTGCGGCGACGCGAATAGGGTTTCCCCAGTGCCCTCCCAGGCCTCTCCAAGTAAGGAGCAGACTGAGAGGGGAAATTCCCTATCTCCCCATCTAACCTTCCTACCTTTTCCCCTCTCCTCCCC
Source organism: Rhinatrema bivittatum (assembly GCF_901001135.1). Taxonomy (NCBI): domain Eukaryota; kingdom Metazoa; phylum Chordata; class Amphibia; order Gymnophiona; family Rhinatrematidae; genus Rhinatrema; species Rhinatrema bivittatum. The sequence goes on along the minus strand of NC_042620.1, from coordinate 340,857,785 downwards.
GACCCAAGTAGCCTCCGTGCGCTGGCCAGCCGCCGGCGTGTGCTTCCTCGGGACAGCGCCGTTAGCCCATCCTCCGCCCCCTCCCCTCCTCGCCCAGTCCGCGCCCCTGGCCCGCCCCGTTGGAGAGGCCCGGCACGTCTGCGCGCACCAGGGTTTATGCGCACGGCACGTACAAGGCCCGGCCATGCACGTAAACCCCGAAATTTACTTACGTGTAGTCTTTTTAAAATCCGGGCTAGAATGTATGGCCATGCACTTAAATGGTATTAAACATGGGCATAAAGTATACATGTTACTGTGCCCACATACATTTTTCGAAATTACATGTACTGTATGCACAGTTTCCAATCACAATTCCAAAACCTCCTCAGCCCCTTTCTCCCTCCCTTCTCTCAGGAATATCTCCCTACTATGCGACCAAGAGTATACACATTGTAAAAATACATGCATTCTTTTAAGTGACTAAAAATGCACTTAACTGGAAATGGCCAATTAAGAGAGGGTTAATGATTATTTTACCCACAAAAATGGTGCCTAAGCTTTTGAAAATTTATACTAAAATATTTTAAGCAATAAACTGGGGAAATAAAACAAGAAAACATATAAGGTAGCGTTACATGATACACTGATTCTGTAAGGTGCACAGTATTCTGATATATTGCTTTGACATATTAGCTCAAACAATTAAATTACATTACTCTGGAGTAAGTTTTGTGAAATAGAGTGGCAAATTGGCAATTAATGTATGCCATAAGTATTTATCGAACAGTCTTCACGTGACCTTGAAAATCTTCAACCAGACAAATACCTCCAGAATATATTAGATGATTTAGGTCAACAAATTCAGATTCCCCTCAACCATTTCATTCTAAGTACAGATGTGTCTGTATGAAATATTCATACGGCTCAGCTAGTGAATCTACCAGGGAAAATTAGCTGCTTGAAATCCATAACCTCTTAGATTCGCATTTAATGCAATATAGTGGCTTGAGTTTTTGTTGCTTTTTAGACTCATTCACTCTATGAACTTTATTCAAAAAGGTCCTTTTCTGATATCATGCTTTTGGAAAAATATCATTAATGAATAAGATGCTATGGAGTGATATATATGTTAATGAAATGGACTCTTCTTAGCTAATTAATTAGAGCAAATTATAGATGTGAATATATTGTAGCCAATATCTGACAAATACCTTTATACATTTACATCCATTGCGTTTGAATTATTGCTTCATATCACATAGAAAATAAATATGTTTTATTGTTACAGCTACTGTATGGTTTACATTTTACAGATTAAAAAAAAAAAAAAAAAAAAAAGCTTTATGAATTTCCATCGAAATTTAAGACTCTTAAGTAGGTTTTCAGGGTTTTGAAAAAGGAGGCCCAGAATATCCACGACTGTTTGATCCTTTATGTTCTAACACAAACAATACATTCATCTCAAGAAGAGTTATATTATTGATCCCTTCCATTTGGAAAATATGCAGAGGCTCTGCGCTTGGCAGATAGCATGAAGACATTCAACATCCTGCTTAAAACTTTCCTTTTTAGACAGGTCTATTATTAGCATCGCTTGAAAGCCTTTAATGTTTGATGGAGCAAGATCTGTGGAGTATACAAGGTGTTACGATACATATTTTGAAGTTTTGCTGTGATATCGATGCTTTTATGATTGTTTTACCTATACATCACTTAGGGGGTCATTTTCTATAGCTTTTGCGTGCGAGAGCTAGATTGGGGCGGAGTCGGCACTGGAAGGGGAGGAGTTGGGGGCGGCACCGGGGTGGACACAGTGAAGACATCGCTGACGGTGAAAATATAAGGCCCCCTTATCGCCGCCAGTAACGCGCCCGATAGCGCCACCTTTCACGGTGGTGCTATTGGGTTTGCGAAAGCCGGCAGCGATGGCACCGTGGTGGTGCGATTTTAGAAAATCCAGGCCTTAGTGTTTATGCGTAAGCGATTCATATATTTTAAATAATATTCATATATTTTAAATAATATTAAATAATTCATATATTTTAAATAATATTCATATATTTTAAATAAAGATAAAGATACTTTAACAAGGGCATTTTCTTGGGCTGCCCTTGTTTTACGAATACCAAGTTTTCTCTAGAAATGGACTATTGTTTAGAAACCACTGGCAAGACTTGGCTATAGGGATGTACAAAGGCAAACGTTTTGTTTTGACTTATTTGCTCCGTAGGTCAAAATCATTCGCTTAATTTGTTTATGTTGAAATTTTTTTTGTTTATTCATTCATTTGTTTCCCATTAATGTCAGTGACTCCGAAACTGTGGTTTTCTAATCATTTCTAATGAAGGGCACCATAACATATCAAGACTATATCAACATGGCACCAAAAGTGGCAAATATAACCCAAGGACCCGTAATGGGGAAATAGGGCATCGGCAGTAGCAGAAGCAAAGCAGCAGCAAGAGTGGCCAGAACACCTCAGTGCTCGAAAAAGGGGACAAATGGCCCCAGCAACAATGGCATGAGCCCCCCAAAAGCAGCACAAGAGGGGCAAAGCTGCTTCTACTATTACTTAACACATCTGTAGCACTGTTGAAAATATGCAGTGCTGTACAAAAAAAATATATAAGCAACAGCCCCAGCTTAGTAGAGCTTACAATCTAATCAAGACAAACCCACAGGATAAAAGAGACTTGGCGGGGAATTTCATTTACTAAGACAATGTTTAAAAATGAATGAGTGGAGGAGTAGCCCAGTGGTTAGAGCAGCAGGCTACAACTCAGGGGAAACCAGGGCTCAAATCTTATTGTCACTCCTTGTGACTTTGGGTAAGGCACTTTACCCTCCGTTGCCTCAGGTACAAAATTAGAGCCCTGTGGGGAGAGGGAAATACCTACAGTACCTGAATGTAATCCGCTTTGATGTACACTTTGAGGTGCCGAAAAGTGGAATATGAATAAATAATGAGGGTGTAAGCAGGACAATCAGGGGTTGCAATTTATTAGCGGCCTAGAAAAGATGGATTTTTAGACAGGATTTAAATAAGCAGGCAAGAGAGGAAGCATGATGCACCAGCTCAGGAAGTCCATTCTAAGCATATGGTGCAAACAAGTGAAAAGCATGGGAGTCAGGAATTGGCAATAGAGGAAAAGGGCATAGATAGGCGTGACTTGTCTAATGAGCAGAGAGCATGAGAAATGGTGTAGAGAGAGGCAATAGAGGAAAGGCAGTGAGGAACTGCAGAGTGAACGCTCTTCTAGGTGAGTAAGATGGCTTGAATGGCTAGGGACCCAATGTAGTGGAGAGGGGTTATATGGGTGCTGCAGATGATACAAAATTGTTCAGAGCAGATAAATCACAAGCAGATTGTGATAAATTGCAGGAAGACCTTGTGAGACTGGAAAATTGGGCATCCAAATGGCAGATGAAATTTAATGTGGATAAGTGCAAGGTGATGCATATAGGGAAAAATAACCCATGCTATAGTTACACAATGTTAGCTCCTAATATGAAACCTACCACCCAAGAAAGAGATCTAGGTGTCATAGTGGATAACACATTGAAATCGTTGGTTCAGTGTGCTGTGGCAGTCAAAAAAGCAAACAGAATTTTAGGAATTATTAGAAAGGGAATGGTAAATAAAACGGAAAATATCATAATGCCTCTGTATCGTTCCATGGTGAGACTGCACCTTGAATACTGTGTACAATTCTGGTCGCCGCATCTCAAAAAAGAACGTGCCATGCTGGGTCAGACCAAGGGTCCATCAAGCCCAACATCCTGTTTCCAACAGTGGCCAATCCAGGCCATAAGAACCTGGCAAGTACCCAAAAACGAAGTCTATTCCATGTTACCGTTGCTAGTAATAATAGAAAGACTAGGGGGGCACTCCATGTAAAAGAGAAGTAGCGGTGTGATGACAGTGACAAGGAAGAGATGATGTCATGGAAAGTAGCGACAAGAAAGATGACAGAATGGAAGGTAAGATAAAGAATATACGGAATGGGGAAGATGGATTTGGTGTTAGTAGTAGTTTGTAGAGGGAACTGGGGCAGAATAGCATTAGGAAGAGAAAATGTAGTGGAGCCACAAAAACTAAAGGGAGGCCTGCAACATCCCCAGTACCTGACCAGCTGCTCGAGAAATACGGGGTGGGAGCAACTCTGGCCTGAGATAGGTTATGTCACTTCTGGAGTTGACCACTGAGACAGCTGGGAAAAGTATGCAGATAAACTGCAATCCCCTCCAGTACCTAACCGGCTGCTCAGAGAATGCAGGATGGGAGTGGCTCACACCCAAGGTAGTTTGTGGTGAGTTCCGGAGTCAATCACTGAGGCAGCTGACAGAAGTATACAGATGGCCTGCAACCTACCCAGTACCAAGTGTGGCATGAACAGTTTAAGACATCATGAAGGGGGAACGAAACACCAAAATTGACAGCAGAAATCCAAGGAAGCTATAGAAGTCAAAGCACTAGAAAAAATGGTATGAAGACCTCAATGCACCATGAAGTTGCAAAGCAGTCACCTACAGAGACAAGAAAAACCTCAAGGCTCCAAATAAAGGGCAAAGGTCATTAACCAAATTAGTACAAAGCCCTAGGCAGGGAAAAGCCAGAGGAAATACTAGAAGAGGTCTCATGTCATTTTCATATGGTATCATTAGGAGAAGGAACTGACTGTTCAGGCTTGGAGTTGGTCTTCCTCTTTGTTGCATATAATCTCAGACTTGTCAGTATCATATGCCTCCTCCACCTCTTCACTGGAAGATGCTAATAACTAGAGGCCCCAAATTCTCTTCAGACATTAGTTGTTCAAAAACCTGTGATTCAGGGAATCCAGGACACAATTATTCTTCTGAATCAGTTTTTGCAAACACAGCCTCCATTACCTGAGAAGCAGTAACAATGGAAGCACATGGTCCTGGTTTTGGGTGCTGCACTGGAAATTTGTTGTTTTATTTTTCATTGTGTTTGTTGTTTAACCAAAGGAAAATAAGCAAAAAAAACCTCCCAAAATAAAAGCTCCCCCCCCCCCCCAATAGCTTTTCAGGCCCCTCTAACCTTCTTCCTGCCCTCCAATCACTTCTTACCCATTATCAAGCTAGGTCAAGAGTACAAATTACACATCTCATCTTTGTGTACCTTTTATCACTCCAAATCACATCAAATCTTCATTGATGTCTACTATGCTGTTCGTACCTATGACTGTGCATGTAAAACTGCCCCCCAAAATCTAGGCCACCACCAAAACCTCACTGCAAGTTAGTAGCTGCCCCTCTTTCAGTGGTATAAATAGTTTACTTACATGAGAACCTTATAAAGAGCCTCTCTCCCTCTCTCTCATATAGCTAAATTACCCCTAACCATGCCCCCTTTTTTTATTGCAGGCACTAGCAAAATGATGAATCTAGATCTTAACTTTTTTATCTAGTGCGCTAACCCCTGAATTTAGGGAGTCTGGGCTAGTGAAATAATCCACCTTCAGTGTGTAGTTTTACTTACTTTGAGGCTGGGCAATTTTCAAACAGACAATTTAGCTGAGCAAATTGGCATTGACCAGGTAACTAGCTTTTGAAAAACTGCCGTCCCCAGCCTTGAAACCCAACCCTGCTATGGTGCATATTTCAAATGTATGAGTGCAGCCCCCCCCCCCCCCCCCCACACACACACACATAGAAAACACTCCAAACTGATGCAGCGGGGAAAAGGCTGAGAACACTTATGCTATGAAGCTTGACAGGAGCCCTGGAAGGAAGCAAGAATGAGAGAACAAGGCAGTGGTGAAAGACTGAGGAAACCAAGAGAAAAGGGTCACAGAATAAAAGAATAAGGAAATGAGAGAGCAAGGAAGCCATTCAGTTGCCCTCTGTTCCACCTGCATTAAATATGTACTGCCAATTCTAATAGCTTCACCTATGACCCTCACCTCTTCCTGTTCAGCCAAGGTTGAATGATGATACTACTTCTGCCATACCAGTGGGATGCTCTGATCCCATTACCCACAGGTAGCGTATGAGTGCAACATGGGCATTTAAAAAAACCAAAAACCAAACAGATTTATTCATGCCAAGACTGTCTTTCAGGATTGATGGAAGAAGACAAGAGGAAGGGGTGGAAGAAGGGTGCACAGAGGCAAGGGCTCAGAGTTGTGCTGGAACGATTTAGCCCTAATATAAATGATAATAATTATGCTCATCTGCATTTATAATAGCACCTTTCATCTACACATGACTCCAAGATTCATTATATAGCAGACTACAAACTTCAATGTGCCTTGAGTGGTTCTTTCTGAATTATCATCCTTAGCGAAGGAGTGAATAAAAAGTGTACATGAGAGCTAGTGCATAGTGTTAGTAGGTTAAAAGTAGATCAAAGCAGGAACAAAGTACTCATATGGAATATTTTTAGTATAATTAAAAGACAATGGAAGTTATGTAGTGTTGACGCTTTACTTTAACCAACACCACAAACATTCACGTTGAAATGACAAGTACTAATTAATTATTAAAAGCAAGGGTCAAAAAATCAGTCTGCACTCACCCGTAGAATCTCTTCCACACAGCTGGAATCATTGGGAAGGCTGACCTGAATGAAGAAAGGAAACATTCAGAATTATTCACAGACCTGAAAATCTGTGACGCCAATAACCGCCAATTAACAATGGTCCAATATTTCTGCACATGATTGTCACAAGAATAAAATGGCTTTACAAAGAAATAATAATGTAAGGTTATATAGTAAATATCCCTCAGCAATATTGCCCTGGGAGTGTTTGAACTCATCTGAAGCTAATCAGGCATGGGTAGTCCCTGAATCACTAGGTATTCACCAACCAAACCACGAAGCAAACCTTGCACATCAGCAAGTATCAATGAACAACGGTGCAAGAATACAACTTTGAGGATCCACCAGATATTCAAATATTATTTAATTATTAATTTTTGCAGAAAATTCAATTTATAATCGGCAACTCCACATGAATCACAGAGTCATTTATATAAGTCCCCCGACACGGTCCCGTGTTTCGCTTGTTGCTGCATCGGGAGGGACCATTATTACAATTCAATCTACAATATAAACAAATACAAGTGGTAGATCACAAATTAAAGGGCTACTTTGTTAAAGGAGAATGTCATAATTAAAGTACATACCTTTCAGATCAAACATGGAGCGTGAGTGCCCTCAACAGTGTCAAACATTTAAAGAGCCAGTTTGGCGCCAAACAGGAACACATCGCGAGATTGCTGAACCAATCAAACCAGAGCACTTTTTTAACCAAATAGTTGCCACTCGATTTCTTTGAAATCGAGTGGCAACTATTTGCCAAAGAAATCGAGTTCCTCCTCGGTGGCCCACTATTTTCTCCCCCTTATTCAAGAAAAGCGGCCCCTTTGGCTTTGACCCCCTTAGATATCCCCACCCTCTCCAAATAAATTAATATCCCCGAGGTCTGCAGTATGACCCTGGTGGTGGCAGGCAGACCCCACTCCAAACCCTCTCCCGGTATCTGTAAATGAAGTCATTGGTAGTCAGTGAAGGCTCAGAGTGCCCCCTACCTTCAGGCCCATCAACTTGACCTTGCCCTAACATGTGGGCAAGGTAGCATAGCTTGAATTAGGCACCTTTTATGGGCTGGTATGGGCAGAGACTGACTATCTAGGGTAGGATAAGTGTGTGTGTGTGTGTGTGGGGGGGGGGGGGGGGGGATGGGTGTACTACTACCACTAGCGACCTCCAAGTGGGGAGCCGCCATCATGTTTTGTCTTGGGCAGAAACATAAGGGTTTTACTGGCTGTAGCAATGTGAATAAAGTAATTTCCACAGGATATGAGAGAGAGAGAGACTTTATAAGGGTCTCAAATAAGTAAACTATTGATACCACTGTAAGAGAGGTATCAAGGTGAGGTAGCGGTCTAGGTTTTGGGGGGTAGTTTTACATGCACAGTCAGAGCTATAAACAGCACACTACACATCAGTGAACATTTGATGTGATTTGGAGTGAGAAAAAGTACACAAAGATGAGATTTGCACTTTATAGTCTCGACCTAGCCTGATAGCAGCTAGGTAGAGAATGCATCAAGCTAGGTTGAAAGTACATTGTCAAATAGTCAATCTTATTTATTTACTATTTATTTAAAATCTTTTCTATACCGTCGTTTAGTAATGCACCATCACAACGGTTTACATTTCGGCACAAAATAGGTTTGGTTTGGTTTCTAAGTTATCCATAGTGTGCCAATATTTTACGGTTACATAGTTCAATAAGATATTCTAAATGAGAAGTGGGTTGGGGTTGCTATTTATATGATTGTTGGGATAATCATATATGTGTATACTGTTTTTAATTTAATATTTAATTATGGGTAAAATAATAAAATTGTCTATTCTACCTTTTTTTTTCTACCAGTCTCTGCCAATACCATCCCATAAAAGGTAAGCCTACCCTCCAAAACATAGGCTACCACCAAAACCTCACCCTGAGTTGCTCCTCTTACAGTGGTATAAAAAGTTGACTAATATGTGTGTCTCCCTAGAGGCTCTCACTCTCCCCTCTCCCTGCCCAAAACAGGATTTGCAACAAATATCTCAAATCCCATTTGAAGCATAACATACAGCATAGCACCCTGAAAAGAGGTATGTTATTTCAGCATTAAATTATGCATTACAGTATCACACACAACATTACACCCCCTCATTTTCACAAACTCCTCCCATTTGACTTTTTAGAATTTGCATACACATCTTGCAATGCGTTATTTATCACATGCGATATGGCTTTATCACAGGAGTTAGGGCCCTATCATGATTTGATAAATGACCCTGATAGGAAGATAGATAGAAAGACAGATACATTATTTCTACTAAACATTTTAATAGTGCTACTAGGCACATAAAATAGAGGCAGTTCCTGCTACGTGGAGCTTAAATTTAGTTGAGACTCACAGACAAGACAAATTATTAGTAATCCCTTGAGCGGTACAGTAAAAACATGTAAAATGCAAGAGAGTCAAGATCAGGAAGCTTCAGGAGTTTGGAGGTAAAAGCAATCGCAAAAAGGTGTTTCTGTAAGCAAGGTCTTGAACACGGCCAGAGATGAAGCGAGATGTACCAACTCACTGAAATCACACAGCGTTCTTTGAAGGAGCAGTCATGCCTGGAGGGGAAAGAAGGAGCAATGCTTTTGTGTTTGCACAGGGCCATTCTTCATGGCTGCGATGGTAGGAAAGTTGAATTTAGGGAAGGAAACTGGGGTCAACTTCTCCATAGTTATGAAATGTACTGTGGTATTGTTACTAGCCACAGTGAACACAACTGAATTCTGTGTTTGAAAATTTAGATTTTCTGTGTCAACAGTCAACAATTTGTTGTTCTTGAAATGGCAACAGCAGGGCCCCTGGCTGACTGAAAACGGCCCTGAGCAAGAAAGCATTCTTTAAATCTGCACATCCTGTGATCTCTATATCTATACTTCCCTCAGAATTCAGCTGCAATTAGTCAGCAGAAAATAGATTGGGTAGAAAGTCATACATTCCTATTTACTGCTTGCGAAATCTTAGAACTGAACATATTTAGGTTTATAACTTGATCAACTGCTCATTAAAATGAAAAGCAGTAAAACACAAAACGTGTATCTCCCCCCCCCCCCCCTTTCAAGAAAGTCACATTTACATGCCCCCGCTAAGCACTGGTCAACTCGTTGCAGGGTTGGAACACGTATTCTGTGATTATGACAGACTTAACTTGTAGGGCCCTCAAGAGGATCACTCTAGAAAATGATCAGTCCATCCTCCAAATGTTACGTTGCAAACAAAAAAAATAGACGGGACACTGTCCCGCACAGGAGACTGGTGAATAAAATGAGAAGCTTAGGAGTGAGTGCCGAGGTGGTGGCCTGGATTGCAAACTGGTTGACGGACAGAAGACAATGTGTGATGGTAAATGGAACTCTCTCTGAAGAGAGAGCGGTTTTAAGCGGTGTACCGCAGGGATCGGTGTTGGGACCGGTCCTTTTCAATATCTTTGTGAGCGACATTGCGGAAGGGATAGAAGGTAAGGTATGTCTTTTTGCGGATGACACTAAGATCTGCAACAGAGTGGACACGCCGGAAGGAGTGGAGAGAATGAGACGGGATTTAAGGAAGATGGAAGAGTGGTCGAAGACATGGCAGCTGACATTCAATGCCAAGAAGTGCAAAGTCATGCATATGGGGAGTGGAAATCCGAATGAACTGTATTCGATGGGGGGAGAAAGGCTGATGTGCACGGAGCAGGAGAGAGACCTTGGGGTGATGGTGTCTAATGATCTGAAGTCGGCGAAACAATGTGACAAGGCGATAGCTAAAGCCAGAAGAATGCTGGGCTGCATAGAGAGAGGAATATCGAGTAAGAAAAGGGACGTGATTATCCCCTTGTACAGGTCCTTGGTGAGACCTCACCTGGAGTATTGTGTTCAGTTCTGGAGACCGTATCTCCGAAGAGACAGAGACAAGATGGAGGCGGTCCAGAGAAGGGTGACCAAAAAGGTGGAAGGTCTTCATCAAATGACTTATGAGGAGAGATTGAAGAATCTAAATATGTACACCCTGGAGGAAAGGAGGAGCAGAGGTGATATGATACAGACTTTCAGATACTTGAAAGGTTTTAATGATCCAAAGACAACGACAAACCTTTTCCATAGGAAAAAAATCAGCAGAACCAGGGGTCACGATTTGAAGCTCCAGGGAGGAAGATTCAGAACCAATGTCAGGAAGTATTTCTTCACGGAGAGGGTGGTGGATGCCTGGAATGCCCTTCCGAAGGAAGTGGTGCAGACCAGAACTGTGAAGGACTTCAAAGGGGCGTGGGATAAACACTGTGGATCCATAAAATCAAGAGGCCGTCAATAAAGAGTGGGTGGCTAGCCAGAATGACGGCTACTGCCTGGAGATAATACCCTTATTCAATAAACATACACATGGTTACTGTGACTCCAACATCGCTCTAAGCTACAACAGCAAGAGGAAATGTGGAAAAAAGGATTCGCACTCACAAAGTGGGGAGTAGCTGGCTTGTTACGGCGGTTACTACCCCAAACCAAATAAGCCTGATACTTCACTTTCAATGCATATCCTGCTTCAATGGCAGGGGAGAAGAAAAACTGATACTTCACGCATATCCAGCATAGCTCTCTGCTTCAACGGCAGGGGAGAAGAAAAACAACCAATAAGGGCTGAATAACACAGTCTGGGTAAAGCAAATAAGCATGGGTGTAGCTTGCTTATTGCAGCGGTTACTTCCCCTACTACCCATAACTCATCAAGCTTGATATTTCACTTGGTTGCAGCTCCATCACTGCTCTCTACATTAATGGTGGGGGTGGAAGGGAAATAGAACCAAAGAGCTAAGAGAAACAGATAAGTATGAGAAAAAAATGTGAAGCTTGCTGGGCAGACTGGATGGGCCGTTTGGTCTTCTTCTGCCGTCATTTCTATGTTTCTATGTTTCTATGAAAAGAACTGAGAGCATAGCGTACAAGCAGCCGCAGTAACATAACGTACATAGCAACAGCAATGACAGCAGATAAAGACCAAATGGTTCTTTTGGTCTGCCCAGCAAGTGGCTCATGGTACTAACTGCCTCATCATGCAGGTACTGCCATGTGTTCTGTTAAGAGTAGCAAATGCCGCACCACGTAGCTTACGCCCATCCATTCTGCTCATGGTAGTAACTACTATGCCATGCAAGTCACCCCCTATGTTCCGTTAAGGGTAGTATCTACCACTCCATGCAAGTTACCCCCATGCATTCTGTTAAGAGTACTAGCTACTGGGTATGTTACTCCTCATGCAGAAATGATATACCTAAAGTTAATATAGGTTATCGCCCCTTTTCTCCACTATCAACCTTTAGGGATCCACAGGGGTAGATTTTAAAAGAAGCGCGATCAGCCTACTTTTGCTTGCGCATCAGACTCAAGCAAAAGTACGCTGGATTTTAGTAGATACGCGCGGAGCCGCGCGTATCCACTAAAATCCTGGATCGGCGCGCACAAGGCTATCGATTTTGTATAGCCTGCGCGCGCCGAGCCGCGCTGCCTCCCCCCGTTCCCTCCAAGGCCGCTCCGAAATCGGAGCGGCCTCGGAGGGAACTTTCCTTTGCCCTCCCCTCACCTTACCCTCCCTTCCCCTACCTAACCCACCCACCCGGCCCTGTCTACACCCCCCCCTTACCTTTGTCGGGGGATTTACGCCTCCCGGAGGGAGACGTAAATCCCCGCGCGCCAGCGGGCCTGCTGCGCGCCGGGCCGCGACCTGGGGGCGGGTACGGAGGGCGCGGCCACGCCCCCGGGCCGTAGCCACGCCCCCGTACCCGCCCCCAAAACGCTGCCGACACGCCCCCGGAACGCTGCGACAACCGGGCCCGCCCCCCGACACGCCCCCCTCCGAGAACCCCGGGACTTACGCGAGTCCCGGGGCTCTGCGCGCGCCGGGAGGCCTATGTAAAATAGGCTTCCCGGCGCGCAGGGCCCTGCTCGCGTAAATCCGCCTGGTTTTGGGCGGATTTACGCGAGCAGGGCTCTGAAAATCCGCCCCACAATGTTTATCCCATGCCTTTTTTTTTTAATTCACCCACTGTTCTCATTCCCATTACCTCTTTTAGGAGGGTATTCCAGGCATCTGTGAAGAAATAATTCCTGATGTTGGTTCTAAGTCGAAACCCCTGGAGTTTCATGTGCATCCTTAATAACTTTCAGGTAGCTGAAGGTCTGTATCATATCTCCCTTGCTCCTCCTCTCCTCCAAGGTATACATATACACTTTAGATCCTTCAGCCTCTATTTCATAGTTCTTCTGAAACAGACCATATTGGTCACCTTCCTCTGGATCCTTTCCATCCTGTTTCCATCCCCTTTGAAATACGATCAGCAGAACTCAACACAGTACTCTAGGTGAGGCCTCACCAAGGACCTGCAAAAGGGCAATGTCGCTTTCTTTTCTCTGCTGGTTATTCCTCTCTCTATGCAGTCCAGCATCCCTCTGGCTTTAGCTATTGTCACATTGCTTTGCTGCCTTCAGATTGCCAGACACAATCACCCAAAGATCCCTCTCCCGGTCTGTGCACATTAGTCTTTCGCCTCCACTCCTCCTTCACATGTCTAAATTCAATTACTGTCCATGTTTTTGGATTATTATGATATGGAATCATCATATTTGTATGGGTTTTGTCTTGTTTCTGTGAAACTAATTATATTAATTGTATTTGTTATTTTATTGTGTATGTATTGTATGTGTATCGCCTAGGCCTTTTAGTGTTAGGCGATTAATAAATTTTAATAAATGAAAATGAAACAGCTCTTTTAAACGCAGCCTAGCTGCATGACTTTGCATTTCTTGGCATTGAATCTCAGCTGCCAAATCTTTGAACACACTTCAAGTTTGCTTAAATTGTTTTTCATTCTCTCTACTCCTACAGGCATATCCACTCTATTGCAGTTCTAAGTATCATCCACACTTTTCCATCCAACCCCTCTGCAATGTTGCTCACAAACATATTGAACAGAACGGTCCCAAACCCTATCCTTTGAGGCACAACACCGTTCACCCTTCGGAGCAGGTTCCATTTACCATCTCACACTGTCTCCTATCAGTCAACCAGTTTGTAATCCATGCCACCACCTTGGCACTACACCCAAATTTCTCATCTTATTCACAAGCCTCCAATGTGCGACCATAACAAAAACCTTGTTGAAATCCAAGTAAATCACATCCTCTTCTTTGATTCAATTCTCTAGTCACCCAATAAAAAAAAAAAAATCCAATCATATTTGTCTGACAGGACCTTCCCTTGGTGATTCCATGCTGCCTCAGGTTCAGCAACCCATTGGATATAGATAGTTCACTATCCTTTACTTCAGCAGAAGTCTTCATTAATTTTCCCATCATCGAGGTGAAGGCCTGTAGTTTTCAGCCTTCTCTTTGCTATCACTCTCACAAAGCGGTCTACAACTCTCTTCTCCTCCAATCTCATGGCACCACACCCATTTCCAGGGAGCTACTGAACAGGTCACACAGCAGACCCACCAGCACATCTCTGAGCTCTCTCAGTATCATGGGATGAACCTCATCCTGCCTCACGGCCTTATCCACTATCTGTTTTCCTAGCTCTTCCCATACATTCTCTTCTGCAAATGGGATTGAGTCTACCCCACTCCCATTCCCGCTCTTGTCCATCAGCAATGGTCCTTCTTCAGGGTCTTCTTTAGAGAACACCAAAGTAAAGTATTTATTTAGTATTTCTGCTATTTCTTCATCTTTCTCCACACATTGTTCCTCATCATCTTTCAATTTTACTATACCACTTTGCATCTTTCTCCTATCACTGATATATCTAAAAAATGTTTTGTCACCTTGCTTTATATCTCTTTGGCAATCCTTTCTTCTGCTTGACCTTTTGCCTTCCTGATTTTCTTCCTCGTCTCCCTCAGCTTCATCAGATATTCTTCCCTGTGCTCCTCTTTTTTTTGAGCTTTTGTACTTCTTGAATGTTATATTTTGCCTTCATTTTTAGCCAACTCCTTTGAGAACCAAATCATTTTCTGTTTCCTCTTATTCTTTTTTACTTTTCTTACATAGAGAGTTGTTGCCTTTGTAGTAGCTCCTTTTAATATGTCCTCAAGGTACTTCCCCCATTTTACCAAAGTCTGTATACTTGAAATTCAAAACTTGGCTCTTACTATGACGTCTTTCTATCCTGGTTGTAATATCGAACCATACCATCTGATGATAACTAGTGCTCAGGTGAGCACCTACTCAGACATTAGAGATATTATCCCCATTTGTGAGTACTAGGTGGAGTTTCACTCCCTCCCTCATGAGTTCCATCACCATTTGTCTGAGCAGAGCCATTTGAAGGGCATCTACTATCTACTTTTGGCAGATTCTGCAGTAGGGATATTGCAATCCTCATATGGAGGATTTAAATCTCCAACGAGCAACCACTTCTCCCCTCTTTCCCACAAGAACTAGCTCTTTCTAAAACTCACAGAAAGGTAGACCAATTCCTTATGTAGCTTCAGCAGCACTAGGGTCACTGTGTCTTTCTCCCAAAAGGCCGCCATCTCCTCAATCCCAATGGGAAAATTTGCAGCATCCCTTCTAATTACTCACTGGTGACAGGTTTGGAAGAAGCAGTCGTCCCCCCCTAATCTGTGGATTGGAATCTTCTCTTTCTACCCTTCACCAATCATACAGGAAAACACAGTCTCCTGTAAATCCAAGAAAAAGGCCTCAGAGCAGAGCCTAGCCCCTTGGCTGCTCTCCCTGGGTCCCTTTCAAAGTCTCTCTCTGTTAGGGATGTACCGAAGAAAAAGTTTTGGTTTGTTCCATTAATTTGTTTTTATGGCTTTTTTAAATTCTTTATTTCTATTTTCTGGGATATTTTTAATTTGTTTTTTTTTTCATGTGATTTGTTTTCAGCAAATAGTGTGCATTATTAGCTGAAAACAAATTACTTGAAACATGTTAGGGTTTTTGTCTTTTTTTTATACAATGAAACGAATAGAAAATGGCCTCATTTGTTTCAAATGAATGCACACACCTACCACCTCTCCTCAGAGCTCTCCCAGTGACCTGGGAAATCACCATTTACATGCCCATGATAACCGACCCACCCTTTAGAAGCTGTACCCTCCTGTCCAAAATGACACTTCTTTGAGTTGAACCTGCCACTACTAGGAAATTCCCAGTATCAAAATGTAGTGGGACTTAGTCAGCCCTACTTCAGCAATTAATTTTATATTACCTGCAGTGAAGTCCTAACTTGAATGAGTAATCAAAATTAAAGAAGAGGTAACCTGCCCCTCCCCCACACCCAATGACACTGAAACACAGAAGTAAATGTTTAATCATAAATTAATGAGATATTATGCTAAGGCAAGAATGTCCATAAATCCCTAATGAGGATTTTAAACACATTACAGATCTTAATAGTGTTTGCCTTCCTTTTATCCAATAACAAATAAGTCAATAATTTTCTGCCTCTAAATGACACCATTAACTGCCATGACAAGTTTTATTTGACAAACTCACCAATTAATTTGCCTGCTGTGCAATGCATTCCTTGATGACTTTTATGTGATTTTTCTTCTAACAGAAATGCAAACAGGAGGTCAATGTATATGCTTGGTTTTACTTGAAGATATGCCATGGAAGTTACAGAATGTCTTGGTCGTTTGTATTTCAAATTCCTTGAAAATAACCTCCGTCTTCAGGCACTCAGTCAATGCTCTTCTGAGAAGGAAATATTTGCAGTGCAAATAATTTATTACAATGAAACTTGGCACACATTTTACGTGTGACAGTCATAAAATAACTAGTTGACTGTTGAAAATACTGGTTCACAGTCATACAATAGTATATATGCCGTTATTTTATTGTAATCTGCTTTATATTTTATTTCTTCTTCTCTATATGGCTTCTTTATTTCGTTTTTGCAAAATATCTTTAAATGATATGTTAACCTCAATTGAAAAAAATATATATATTTAAAATTCAGTGAAAGAAATACTGATTCCTGTGCACTTAAAAATTCTGCCCCTCACTTAATTAAATTTCCAGTCTTCCACTCAGTGAAAGACATCCTGACCCTCGGGGAAGATTTGTCTGTCAAAACGGAAGGCATACTAAGTATATACTGTACTTGACACAGTGTACTTCATAAAAGCTCATGTTGCTTTGGGTAATGGAGAACCCATGCAGAACTCGGCTTATATCGCATGGCAAATTGAAGGCAAAGCAAAGAATAATGCATGGCAAAAATGTTTATTATGATGCCTAAGTGAAAGCCAATTAGCCTTCACAGTGTGCAGTATGTACCGGTGGCCTCAATACGGCGTCATGGGCACATGGGAAGTGTCCCTGAAATGGACGCCCACAGAGCGAGAAACAAGAAAAGTGAAATTAAAAAATTTAAATGAGACAGCCTAACCAATGTCGAGATTGTTATAAATGCTCATTTATGTAAATTATCACACTAGATAACTGACTACAGGGTTATTCATGGGATGCTGGGTGCTGATTTTCAAAATTGTCCTTCCTTGTGCAAGCATTTTGTCTTATTGAGATAATGAAAGGAAATCTACAAGCATATTTTATAGCTCTAAAATGAACTGCCAGATCTTTGGGAGCAGGCACAAGGGCTTTTCATATGAAGCCATTCTGACTCTTTCTTTGAGGAAAAAAAAATGTGAACATATTTACAGATGGGCTAATTTAGTAAACAAATGAATATGTGACACTTATATATAAGAATACCACTACCTTTTACCTTTAAACATTTTAATTATTTGTTTGAACAGCATACTCTGTGATAGGAGCAGAATACCTATTTCAATAAATCATCATTCTGGGGAAAATTCAATCAAGGTTTGATCCATTCTCATAGCTTGACTTTAGTGCTCTTTTAGATTAATAATCCTGCTAATAGTAAAAATAACATGTACAGTACGCGTGTGATTTATAGAATGGAGTGATTCCTTGAAAAAAAATAAATCCCATCTAACATTTATTGTATCCACCGACTAGTCAAATCTCTGGATTGGGCAATGACCACCCGACTTTATTTCACTCGTGACCTTTACTGCTGTCAGACTAGACAGATTTTTATCCTGGGAGTTGCAACCAAACGTCTCAAAGGTACAGTGCCAGCCCATTAATCCATTTAATTAGACAGCCTTTGAAATTATAATTCAAAGTTCAACATACTTTAGCATTTTTCTGCTTGAGCTACATCTGGTAGCCTAGGGCAGAAAGTCAAAACCTGGTTTGCACCGAGACCATTGTCCGGTGGCTTTCGAAATGTTGGCAATGAAAGCTTTCTTGGTCGAAGAGATGATAATAGGCCAGTTTCCATTAATTTGCTTTCCTCAGCCGCTGCTCACTTCAGAGGCTTCTCTCTACCTAAAGCTTGCTGCTCTGCTGCTGGACCCTCATCAGAAGGATCGTGGAGATATTAAAGAGACTGGGGGGCACTTCAGGGAAATTCCTCTAGAGCAGTTTTGGCAGTCTCCACTAAGCTCTGATTGATGCCGTAAACAAAAAAAAAACCCACAAGATCTGCAAAGAACATGTACAGCTAGCCTCTACCAGAGCACATAACTAAGGATAAAATAAACCCAGCCGAAGCACAATCGACAGCTCCGTTACACCAGACAATGAACCAAAATGGACTGTTGTACAATTGGAGAGTTTTGTTTTTAAGATTTACCTGAAATAACAGGGCAGTGACAGTTTACTTAAAATATTTTAGTCACAGAGCTGAATACGCGGCACTTTTACAACTTTCTCTCTGGGTATTTCTGCTGCTAGCAAATAGTTTGGGGAAAGGCTTGGATGAACAGCTAATGGCTTTTAGGTAGATCTTAAAAGCCCGGCGCTCGTAAATCCTCCCGGATTTACGCGCGCAGGGCACTCGCGCACCGGTGTGCCTATTTTGCATAGGCCGCCAGCACGCGCAAAGCCCCAGGACACACGTAAGTCCCGGGGCTTCGTAAAAGGGGCGGGAGGGGGCGTGTCCAGGGGCATGCCAGCCGGGGGTGTGTCCGGGGGCGTCAAGGGGCGGTCTGAGGCAGGTCCAGGGGCGTGGCGACTGCTCGGGGGCGGGCCAGGAGGGCGGTCCCAAGTCCCCCGGCACTGCGGCCTATGCCAGGGGATGCCGAGGTGGCGCGCACAAGTTACGCCTGCCTCAAGCAGGCGTAACTTATACAGCAAGGTGGGGGGAGATTTAGGTAGGGCTGGGGGGTGGGTTAGATAGGGGAAGGGAGGGGAAGGTGGGGGGAAGCAGAAGGAAAGTTCCCTCCGAGGCCGCTCTGATTTCGGAGCGGCCTCGGAGGGAACGGAGGCAGGCTGTGCGGCTCGGCGCGCGCAGGCTGCCGATTTTGCGCAGCCTTGTGTGCGCCGACCCCGGATTTTATAAGATACGTGTGGCTACGCGTGTATCTTATAAAATCCGGTGTACTTTTGCTTGCGCCGGTTGCGCGAACAAAAGTACACGCGCGCGTACTTTTTAAAGATCTACCTCACAGTTTTTTTTCCAGAAGGCGAGGTAGGATGGTTCAAGGTGATGGGGGAGAGGTTATCTCATTCCGGACTTTGGGTGCATGACAACTGAAGGCCCAAGGTTTTGTACTGACCAATAGGGTCATTCATCAAAATACGTTATGGCGTTAACCCATGCAATAACGCATTAACACATGCGTTATCGCCATAACGCATGCGATCGTACTATCGCATGGCACAAATGCAAATTTTTGGAAAGGCCAGAATTAATTAAAATGAGGGGCAATATCACACCATGCGATATGCTATTGCACGGTTTTAACACTATAGCCCTGTTATAGAGTCTATCAAGGTAGGGCGAGAGAACGTTGTAGAAATCTCATCTTTGTGAGACTTTCCTCACTCCAAATGATGTCAAATCTTTACTGAGGTCTACTGTGCTGTTCGTACATCTCACTGTGCATGTAAAACTGGCCCCTAATCCCCTCTCTCTCTCTCTCTTCCCCCACCCCCTTCTTACTCTCCCCCCATTGGGGGGGGGGGGGAGAGTAAGAAGAGCTCCTGGGAGGATCAGTGTTCACTGGGGGGAGTTAAGAGAGAGTTTACATGTTTAAAGACATAGCAAAGGGTCAAATGAAGAAGTTACCCAGCTAGACCCCTTATGGTAAAAACTTTCTTCTGCTGAGTAACTAACTCTAGTGGCTACTAGACTGAACTGTTCATTTTCTGAGTGGTCCCAATGGAGGAGTTTTGGCTGGGGTACGACAGCTGGAAACAACATTTCTCTCCAAAGGGCCGATATCCTGCCGTCTGGGCATGCCACCAGTGGATGCAAGTGCTACTGTCTTTTAGAAAGTAGTAAGAAATGGCTCCAAGTAGGACATTTTTTGCAATTTTTTTTCCCTGAATCTATTTCTGGTTTTGTTCCAATAGAATCGGGCAGAGTGAAGGAAACAGTGTTGCATGGCCCAGCTCCCATTGATTATCCGTGGTAGGAAAATAATATATTTATCTGTCCTTAGGAAATAATGATATACTTACTGGCAAAAGGGAGCATGTCCAGACCTCCTCTGCATTGAAATGAAGTGAAGATATTTGGTGTAAGGTCCTGAGGAAAGTAAGTAACCACTTTGTGGGCAGGGACAGAGGAGAAAGTATAGGTGGGATACACCTCCTGCATTCTACTAATAAATCTTTTCAGGCCCTTCGGAATAACTTTTGAGAATTTGAAAACATGGCAAATGGCAACTGTATATATATGTCTTTTTTGCAACTTAATATCGTTTCCCCATTTACCTATTGTAAATCCAGACTAATAGCCATAGTGATTACCTTAAGAGCGATGAGGTGAAGTCAACCTGATGGCTCGGAGACAGCACTACATGCTACCATGTGGAAGCCATGGATTTGATTCCCAGGTCTAGTTTCTGCTTGCTGGGCGGGCCTGGGGATGCTCTGGAGCCAGCATTCGCAGGCCTTAAGGGGCGTGACTTTCCAGCATCACTCAACCATGCCACTACTGGCCCAACTTATGGTACACGTGCACTGGGTCTGCAACCCTTGGCCAAAGACTTATTGCACGCCTGGGATAAAATGGGGGTTATAAAATGGAGGGAAAATCATCCCCCCCTCCACACACACACACACACACACACACACACACACACAGACTTCAGTAGCTGAGAATGAAGGCACACAGTACCATAGCCCTATACAGGCCAGTATTAATTGTGATGGAAGCTCAATGCAGCCGAATGAAAACTTCTGGGCCAGAAACAAAGCATAAAAGAGTAGTGAAGTGAAGCAAAACCACAAAAAATGAGTCATTTTTTTTGTTTAATAGAAAAGTGACATGGTGGATATTTAAAATAACCATGCACGAGAATGAGATTGGGTTGTGAGTTTTAAATGTCTCGTCCTACTGGTATGAGAGACCGAAAGAAAACTGCACATTAAAGCAATTCATTCCCCGCATTTTAACAATCCCAGCACACACTGAGGTGGAACCGAGCAGCTGAGCAGCAATAAATGAAAACAAGCAATATTCCTTCACTCATCCCAGGTCATGTTATCCTTATTCAGTGGTGTATTTCAACGTTTGCAGGTGCTTTGCGGGCAAGCACGGTTTCTCTCTTCTGGGTGGAAAAGAGGGAAGACATTGTTTCCAGAAGTCTGATGCTCCACATCCCGAGAGCCGAGAAGGTTCCCCCCCCCCCCCCCCCGGGACCCCCTCCCCTCCCCCCTCGCAGAATGGCAGCTGGAGATCCCCCTTCTTAGATGAATAGTGTCCCTTAATTGGGAAACAGACCAGCCCCCACCTAATTTAATACGTGAACACTAGAGTAAGGCAGGAATTCAAGAATGCTTTTGAAAATGGGATAATTAAATACACACAAGTGTTTTTTGTTGTACATGGCCTCATTATTTGCGGTACCCCAGCTAAGAGTAATTAGGCGCAGGAAAATCATCTTCTCAGATGTAACTTTGGCTTGAATCATCATACGGGAAACAAAAGGCAAACACCTGTTTTCAGTCTCCCCTGCGCCAAACGCTTCTGCTGCCTTACCGTGCGTTCTTAAAATTTTGGTGCACCCTGTGTGGGGGTCAGCTCACATAAAATTCATGTATTTTAATGTCCGATTACATTCGGCTTCACATTGTCTTGTGCTGATTTCCGAGCGAGAATTGCTTTTTTTTTTTTTTTTTCCTCCTGGAAAGGCAGTGGTTTACTATATGACATATCAGAGCCTTCAGTGTGTGTCAAAAGCAGTAAGAGGTAGAAATAAATATATGTAATGGATCCCATCAATTTCCAATATCCAAATACAGAGACAATATTTGTCTCTATATTTGGAGGTTGGCTCACGTGTACACTGTAGGATGTTCTTCTTATCTCATGTGGTTTTGATTTAGCTTTTGTGTACATTCAATTTACTACATGTTAGATTTTGAGTCAATTTAGATATGGGACTAAGAAGGGCTGCCTTCAAATATCACATTTTAGATGTAAAAAATGGTGTCTTAATTCGAGGAAAATGTTTATGTTTTTGAAGACAAAATAAATGTTGGAAGCTTTAACATTTTGAAGCAAAAAAAAAAACAAAACATGTTTCAGAAATTAAGCAGTTACAAATAGTCTTTATACGTGCCACGGTTATCGGAAGCCCTGAGACAAAGAATTTGCTTCAATGCGTTTCAGTTCTTTGGCACATTTAGTTTTGAAAGGATAATCTGACTAATAAAAAACAGAGCGGACCCATTTCCCCTGACTCTTCCACATGCATGCAAAACAACGCGGTTGGAAGAGCGGTGGGGCAGAAGATATCTTCCTAACTGATATCAGTAGTTTGGACTGTAAGCGAACTGGTATAACTATGTAATGTGAGATCCTGGGTTCCCACTGGGAAAAAAAAAAAATCCGTGCGCTGATTGGATAACTGGGAGAAAATTCCATATCTAAAAGAACAACTGTGAAAGAAAAGTACCGTCGTGTTTTGATTTCCTAACTGGACTTGCTGATATTCTGCAAGTGAAGAGACCGCCACCCCCGGCAAGATGACATGTCAGCACCGGAGAACGCATGGGATTTGTGGGGTCCGACAGTATTTTAAGAACATACACTTCTTGGCTTGTCCGTTTATATTAAGAGATACCGGGCAGTTCTACTCTCCTTGCAAAATGTACACCCAGAGACCGCTAGCTAGCGAGGGTAGATACGATGTAAAGGATTATTGAGATTTTTACCAGGTGCCCGGCTTGCCCGCAAAAATGCTAATTTAGGAAATGTAAATGGTAAATAAAAAGTTTGGTTTCATTTTCGTTTTGATTTTATTAGAAAAGCTTTAAAGCGCACGGATTTTCTTTTGCTGGGAGATGACTTGATGGGCAACAAAGAGTTACCGTAATAGTATGGGAGCCTGCTAAATAATGGCAGATAAAGACCAAAATGATCCGTGGAGTCTGCCCAGCAAGGTACTTAGGGTTGTATCTGCCACACCGTGCATGTGATCCGCAACTGCCTCCCTGTGCAGATTACCCCATGCCCTTCTTGGAAGCGCAATGCAGCCCCTTTCACTTTACCCTAATGTTTCATTAACATCATCTTGTTATCAGCAGGGATCCCCAGTGTTTATCCCGTGCCTTTTTGAATTCTGTTATGGTTTTTGTTGTCTCTACTACATTTTCTGGGAGGGCATTCCAGGCATTTACTACCTCTCCGTGAAAAAAATATTTGTGGATGGCTGATCCTGAGTATACATCTGCCCTCACATCATGAACCCTAGTTTTACAGGTTTATTTCCACTGGAAAAAGTTTGCTACTGGTACATTATTAATACCTTTAAGGTATTTAAATGTCTCTGTCATATCCCCCCGTCTCTCCTCTTTTCTCAGTACGCTGTATATATTTAGGTCCTTTGCTCTCAGCTCATATATAGGATCAGACTGATGTTACAATAGTATTACTGTACACTGCTCTAGGGAGGACCGAGCTTCTGTGCTCCCTGGGTTGGCTGTGGCTGGAGATGCTGCAGAGGCATCGTTCACAGCCCCTGGGGGGGAGGGAGGGAGGG
>NC_042620.1:340426698-340529198 GCF_901001135.1 Rhinatrema bivittatum | reverse complement strand
TCTGGTATATCAAACTGATAAGTCGGAAAATCAAACTCCACATTTTGTGAATTATATTGCATTTCTTTTGTGCACCAAATAAAAGCTATTTTTTTGTTGCAAATTTCATACTTGCATGTAATGACGGATGGTTTTGAGATCAGCTTCATGAGGCAAATTAAATCCCTAGCACGCACCAAACCACAGAGGACAGATTCCAGGAATTTCATATACAAGCCCTGGAAAAAGTAATCTTTTTTTTTATTTGCCAGGAATTTCCTGTCTCTGTTCTGATGTCATGTAGGATTCAGCAGCTTGTTTTTTCCTTCCTGTAGCATTCTTGATGCAAATGTATATGCGATTTTATGCTAAAATAATTGGTATGTTCAAGCTATTCTCATAGCTTCTCTTTTTTAATGATGTTCAGATATTTTAAACAGAGCATCTCCCAGCTTTGCCATCCAGTGTAACGGAATACCACAATATGTAATGTTGGCTATCAACATCGTTAGCAACTCTTTGTCAACTATTGATTTGTGGATAAATGGTTAGCTATAATAATGATGAATGAGGGTTTATATTAGATAATCGTGATATAGTTAATTACTTCACGGTGTACATTTCATGTACTTTTCTTGTAGAGACGCCATGTACACTTCCAGCCATGCAAACATTCCCAGGCCCATTTCATTTACTATCCTCTGGTCACTGGGTCATCACAACAACGTTTTGACAATCTTTCCTGTCATTTGAATGTGTCTTACAAATGCCTTGAAATAAGTTAGCACCAAGTCCCTGCCCCAAAAGAACCATTACCATTGTCTGCCCTTCCCAGGCTCCTCTTGGAGCAGGAAAATGACACGATATGGTCATACGGCTGTGACTACTAACCAATGATAAGGCGGCGTTCTCAACATTCTCGGTGGCACGACAGTGGTCGCTCTGAGAATTCTTTTTTATATTCTTTGGGGGCAGATTTTCAAAGGGTTACGTGCGTACCCCCCCCCCCCCCGAAAACCTGCCCCAAGCTTCTCGTGCGCGCGCCGAACCTATGTTACATAGGCTGCCGGCGTGCGCAAAGCCCCGGGACGCGTGCAAGTCCCGGGGCTTTCCTGGGGGGGGGTGTCGGGGCGTGTTGGGGGCGTGTCGCGGCCAGCGCGTCATCTGGGGCAGGGCCGTGGGCGTGGTTCCAGCCCGGGGGCGTGGCCGCGGCCACGCCCGGACCAGCCCCCGGACCGGAACATGGCACGCCGGCAGCTGGCCCGGCACGCGCAAGTTACACCTCCCTTGGGCAGGCGTAACTTTTGGATTAAAGGTAGGGGGTGGAAATTAGGGCCGGGGGGGGTGGGTTAGGTAGGGGAAGGGAGGGGAAGGGAGGGGAGGTGGAAGGAAAGTTCCCTCCGAGGCCGATTTTGCGCAGCCTTGCACGCGCCGACCCCGGATTTTAAAAGATACGCTAGCCGCGCGTATCTTTTAAAATCCGGCGTACTTTTGTTTGCACCGGGTGCGCGAACAAAAGTACGCGCGCGCGTACTTTTCTAAAATCTGCCCCTTTCTGTTTATACTGTTGTTTATAAATAGCACATATTTGCATGAAAATAGGGTAAAAAAATTCACAAACTGCACATTTCAATCCAATCAAAAGATACATAAGTTCAATTCAAGAAATACTTGGAGGATAAGTGTCTATTACGTACCCAAGATTGAAGGTTCCAGTTATTTAATAAAGGGTGAACATGTAACATAAGTAACTGAAGACCAAATAAAGCCTCGTCTTTATTTGCTATGAACACCCCCCCCACACACACACACAAAAAACCCACACTGTACTTCCCATCAGCTAAATCTTCACCAGTAGACTGCAAGGCTGATGCCAGCATTTTGGCTGCCCTGTGCGAACAATTAAGGGCAAATTTTGAAAAGCCCTGCCTGCGTGAAATGCAGCAGGTACGCGCATGGCTGGGCTGTGCATGCGCCGCGCGGATTTTCATAGGCCCACAGCCACGCACCTATCTTCCAGTGCGCGCGGAAGAACGGGTTTGGGGAAAGGGGGCAGGCCGGAGGCGGGGTCTGGGAAAGGCATGGGCGGAGCTTGGGTGGGCTGGGACAGCACCATTAGGCACTGTACCGCTGAGGCCCGCCAGAAGCCAACCGGCCCGCACATCCAGCTGCTGCTCTGGACTACGGGTAAGTAGAAAAACAAATAAAATCTAGGGTAGTTAGAGAGTTTAGGAAGTTCCCTCCCAGTCTGCTCCTTTACTAGGGCGGACTGGGAGGGAACACAGCCGATTGCCTCGCCACGCACAGGCTGTAAAATTCTGTCAACGCATGCAGGTTATAAAATCACCACATCCGGGGGCGCGCGCCAGCAACCGCGCGCACACGGACGCCTGTGCGCGGGTTTGACATTTACTGTCTTATTGTGCTGTCCCCCCCACCTCTTCATTCTGTTTTTTTTAACACAGAACTTTTGAAATTCCAATACCAAAACACAATAGAAACTATCAGTCTCTGTCATTCACCCTCTGACAAAAAAAAAAGCCCTGCTCCCTCTGGCAACCTAAACTTTCAAAACTGGCACAGCCACTGAATCTATCTTATCCCCTCTGCAGGTCCAAAGTGGGCAGGGGGGATGCCAAGGGGATCCTGCTCCACCAGCCAGCATGTAAAAATGGGGCCGGCTGGCCCTGTAGCTGGCACTATTTTGTTGTACAGAAATGCATGCATTGCTGTGGTGCTGCCCAGTAAACCTTGCTGAAAGAGATAATTGGAGCCCATATGATATTAGGCCTATTGTACCATGTGTCAGGTGTTGTTGGCCCCAGAATGTCTTGAATAAACTGAATGACAACAACAATATAGGAAACGTCCCATACCAAAACCATACTAGTTGCCAGCACACAAATCAGAACAAACCTATCTACAGAAAGGCAACACTACAAATATTACACCTAAAACAGCAATAATACACCTCCTATGGGGAAAACAGAGCAAACCTGGCAGCTAGCCTGCTATAAATCCATACATAGAAACTACACAATACCAAGATATCCAGCTTCAGTTACACATGCAGAAAACAGACTCTCACCAAAAACAAAACTGGAAACTACAACAAGCCAGACTCTGTATGCAATGCAGTAATGGAAAAACCATAAACATCACCAGTCCTCATGAATCATTAACAATAAAATCAAGAAATATAAATCAATCATTCTAGTAAAACCATACTAGCAAAATTATTTCCAATGAGTTGATGAAAATAATTAAATGAGCCTATAATAATAATTAAAGGCTCATGCAAATTTACACAATTTTTCCAAACAGTAATCAAACATTTCAAAATGGCAGCCATATCCGCTACGTAATACTTCGTGATTTTCAGCCGAATGTACTCTATTTTGACCTACTGTGCAAATACAAATGCAAAGGGTATACTGCACATACGCTACTAAGTTCTGAAATAAAAAAAACCCAATAGGAATAGTTTTTCTTTCTAAATCTTAAAAGCGCCCACATAGCAGCTATCTGGCCTCTTTGAAAATTATCCTGTAATGCTTGAAACTCAGCCATGACACTGTGTTATGCCCCGTTAGCTAGGCCAAGACATATTAAGAATTTTGTTATTGATTTATACAAAAAAATTACATTTTGTTAAGAGAACTGAATAATGAATGCTTATGAAAGCAACATTAAAGGGCATTAGTTAAGGGTGAAGTTTCCGACCTGTGGTAATTCAAACACTTTTTTGTGTCTGTTACTGTTTGTCCAATATGTGCACGCGTATGTCTCAGTTTAATTGGTGTAAATGAAACCCTCTTCATGCACTGC
This sequence comes from Rhinatrema bivittatum, assembly GCF_901001135.1. Lineage (NCBI taxonomy): Eukaryota > Metazoa > Chordata > Amphibia > Gymnophiona > Rhinatrematidae > Rhinatrema > Rhinatrema bivittatum. Next base: position 340,525,391 of record NC_042620.1, on the reverse strand, counting down.
TCAGAAAAGTGCAATGGCATTGAATAATAAAAGAATAAGTGGGAAAAACAGGAACAGACAGAACGCAAAATATAAAACAAAAATTAACAGATAAGAATTAATTCCATTTCAATGCATATGAAATTATGACAAGGGGAAGAGTCTGAGAACTTGATTTGTGACTAGCTGGGGGAGGTTCCCCCTGTTCCTCTACCACATAGCCCATAAGAACATAAGAAATTGCCATGCTGGGTCAGACCAAGGGTCCATCAAGCCCAGCATCCTGTTTCCAACAGAGGCCAAACCAAGCTACAAGAACCTGGCAATTACCCAAACACTAAGAAGATCCCATGCTACTGATAAAAGAAGTAGCAGAGGCCATTCCCTAAGTCAACTAGATTAATAGCAGCTAATGGACTTCTCCTCCAAGAACTTATCCCAGTAATTTTTACACCCAGCTACACTAACTGCACTAACCACATCCTCTTGCAACAAATTCCAGAACTTAATTGTGCGTTGAGTGAAAAAGAATTTTCTCCGATTAGTCTTAAATGTGCTACTTGCTAACTTCATGGAGTGCCCCCTAGTCTTTCTATTATCCGAAAGTGTAAATAAACGATTCACATCTACCCGTTCATGACCTCTCATGATTTTAAATCCTCATCATATCCCCCCTCAGCAGTCTCTTCTCCAAGCTGAACAGCCCTAACCTCTTCAGCCTTTCCTCATAGGAGAGCTGTTCCATCCCTTTATCATTTTGGTAGCCCTTCTCTGTACCTTCTCCATCGCAATTATATCTTTTTTTGAGATGCGCTGACCAGAATTGTACACAGTATTCAAGGTGCGGTCTCACCATGGAGCGATACAGAGGCATTATGGCATTTTCCGTTCTATTAACCATTCCCTTCCAAATAATTCCTAACATTCTATTTGCTTTTTTGACTGCCGCAGCACACTGAGCTGACGATTTCAATGTATTATCCACTATGATGCCTACATCTTTTTCCTGAGTGGTAGCTCCTAATATGGAACCAAACATTGTGTAACTTCTGCATGAGTTATTTTTCCCTATATGCATCACCTTGCACTTGTCTATATTAAATTTCATCTGCCATTTGGATGCCCATTCTTCCAGTCTCGCAAGGTCCTCCTGCAATTTATCAAAACCCGCTTGTGATTTAACTACTCTGAATAATTTTGTATCATCTGCAAATTTGATAACCTCACTCGTCCTATTCCTTTCCAGATCATTTATAAATATATTGAAAAGCACCGGTCCAAGTATAGATCCCTGAGGCACTCCACTGTTTACCCTTTTCCACTGAGAAAATTGACCATTTAATCCTACTCTCTGTTTCCTGTCTTTTAACCAGTTTGTAATCCACGAAAGGACATCGCCTCCTATCCCATGACTTTTTAGTTTTCTTAGAAGCCTCTCATGAGGGACTTTGTCAAACGCCTTCTGAAAATCCAAATACACTACATCACTTGGTTCATCTTTATCCACATGTGTATTAACCCCTTCAAAAACATGAAGCAGATTGGTGAGGCAAGACTTGGCGAGGGCCACTTGGTGAGGGCCACTTGGCAACATAATCATGTTATTGATCACTGTTGCCAAGTGGCCCTACCACCATTACCTCTCTCACCAAATCCTGCATTCCACTAAGAATTAAATCTAAAATAGCTCCCTCTCTTGTTGGTTCCTGAACCAATTGCTCCATGAAGCAATCATTTATTACATCCAGGAACTTTATGTCTCTAGCGATGGAGAAGGTACAGAGAAGGGCTACCAAAATGATAAGGGGAATAGAACAGCTCCCCTGTGAGGAAAGACTAAAGAGGTTAGGACTTTTCAGCTTGGAGAAGAGATGGCTGAGGGGGGATATGATAGAGGTGTTTAAAATCATGAGAGGTCTAGAACAGGTAGATGTGAATTGGTTATTTACTCTTTCGGATAATAGAAAGACTAGGGGGCACTCCATGAAGTTAGCATGTGGCACATTTAAGACTAATCGGAGAAAGTTCTTTTTTACTCAACGCACAATTAAACTCTGGAATTTGTTGCCAGAGGATGTGGTTAGTGCAGTTAGTATAGCTGTGTTTAAAAAAGGATTGGATAAGTTCTTGGAGGAGAAGTCCATTACCTGTTATTAATTGTTTACTTAAATAATAGCCACTGCTATTACTAGCAACGGTAACATTAAATAGACTTAGTTTTTGGGTACTTGCCAGGTTCTTATGGCCTGGATTGGCCACTGTTGGAAACAGGATGCTGGGCTTGATGGACCCTTGGTCTGACCCAGTATGGCATGTTCTTATGTTCTGGCATGTCTTGATGTTACATTTACCCAGCCAATATTGGGTTAATTTAAATCTACCATTATTACTGCACTGCCAAATTGGTTAGCTTCCCTGATTTCTCTTATCATTTCATTATCTGTCTGACCAATTTTTCCAGGTGGACGGTAGTATACTCCTATCACTATATTCTTACCCAAAACACATCGGATTTCTACCCATATAGATTCTACTAAGCAATTAGTCTCTTGCATGATCTTTATCCTGTTGGACTCTATATCCTCTCAGACATAAAGTGCCACACCCCCACCAAGTTGATCTTCCCTATCATTGTGACTGGTTATCTTCTTTCCACCAGGTCTCTGAGATGCCAATTATGTCATGATTTACTGTTATACACTCTAACTCTCCCTTCTTAGACTTCTGGCATTGGCATACAGACATTTCAGAGTTTTTTGTTTGTATTAACAACCTGCTTTTCAGTTGATAGGGATAATTTGTAAACCTTTATCACAGGTGATTCTTTACTTATAGGCACATGGACTATGTTTATTGGAACCTCTCTGTTGGGATGCCCTAACTCTCCTGTTTTATTAGTATCCTTCTAGGATACATTCCTCCGAACCATGCACTGCTGAGTGATTTTTGGCTTCCCATCTTGTTCTAGTTTAAAAGCTGTTCTATCTCCTTTTTAAAAGTTAGTGCCACCTGGTTCCACTCTGGTTAATGCGGAACCCATCCTTTCGGAAAAGTCTCCCCCTTCCCCAAAGGTTTCCCCAGTTCCTTACAAAACTGAATCCCTCTTCCCTGCACCATCATCTCATCCACACATTGAGACTCCGGAGCTCTGCCTGCCTCTGGGGACCTGCATGTGGAACAGGGAGCATTTCAGAGAATGCCACCCTGGAGGTTCTGGATTTCAACTTTCTACCTAAAAGCCTAAACTTGGTTTCCAGAACCTCTCTCCCACATTTTCCTATGTCATTGGTGCCCGCATGTAGCATAACAGCCAGCAACTCCCCAGCACTGTCTATAATCCTATCTAGGTGACGCGTGAGGTCTGCCACCTTCATACCAGGCAGACAAGTTACCAGGTGGGCCTCACGTCCACCAGTCACCCAGCTATCTACATTCCTAATAATCAAATCACCAACTATGATGGCCGACCTAACCCTTCCCTCCTGGGCAGTAGCCCTGGGAGACTTGTCCTCAGTGCGAGAGGACAATGCATTACCTGGAGAGCAGGTCCTTGCTACAGGATCACTTCCTGCTACACCAGGGTGATGTTCTCCTACTGGGAGACCTTTCTGATCCAAGGCAACATCGGGGCTGCCAGACTGGATTTGGGACTTGGCTACTATGTCCCTGAAGGTCTCATCAGTGTACCTCTCTATCTGCCTCAGCTCTTCCAAGTCTGCCACTCTAGCCTCCAGAGATCAGACTCTTTACCTCAGAGCCAGGAGCTCTTTGCACCAGGTGTACACATACAATCTCTCACCGGCGGGTGACACTCAGTGCAAAAGACTGAAAAGCCCGCTTCTTGCTGCTGGATGGCTGCCTTCATCTTAATTTTGTTGAGTTCCTAGTTAAGTTTAGGATACTTAGGGAGTTGGAATTAGAGTACTTTAAATTTACAGGTGTATTTACTAATTAATCTGCTAGTATCTTACAAGAGGTGATTAAACTCTCAATAAGGGCTGGCGCAATAGTATGATTTAGATAAGAACCTGATTGATTTTTAATGAGAAAGTGTCTCCTGCCTAAAAATCAAGGATTTGGTAGGGGTGGGTGGGTGGGAAAGACACTCAGAAAGACACACAGAAAGAATATATTCCACTATTTCACCTTTCTCCAAACTTTTTTAAGTCCAAATTTTTCCAAAGCTATACTTACCAATCCTCTTCAACCACCATTAAATTGATCTTGACTTTGAAGGATTTGAGGAGGGCTATGGAGTTCAAACCCTGGATTGCTTGCTGTGACCTCTGGAGTCCTCTCCCGGAGGATGCTGGGAGCAGTATGCAGTTGAGCCTTCCGGTCCTTGTCTACTGCAAAGGGTGCGGGGCTTCTGGAAGCTGGGGCTGTGGAGTTCAAACCCTGTCTCGCTCTCTGTGACCTCTGGTGTCCTCTCCCGGGGGGATGCTGGAAGCAGTATGCAGATGAGCCTTCCGGTCCTCTTCTACTGCCAAAGTCCTTATAGTAGAAGTACTCTAGGTTAGGGGCACAGGCCATAGTGTCCTTTCGAACCAGGAAAGTGCACCTTGAAACCAGTAACTACTGAGTAACGACTGGACTCCTCACAATATCCCCAGTCCCTACCGGAGGAATTAAAGCTGGATCTCCTGCATGGGCAGTGTATAGTGCTCCTTTGAAAAACTTCCTACAGCTAAGCCAGTACAAAAAGTACCCATGGATACTGAACCTGTTTTTGTGTGGTTCTGGAACAGAAACTGCACATGTATAATTCAAAATTCAATTAGACGCCCATACTTTTTCTTCCCAGACTGAAACACACCCCTGGGAACACCCACGTAACTGCAGCTAAATATAGGTGTGTTGGGAAATTATGATGCTATATTTAGCTACTGAGCCATGGACACTTTCAAAGCACGGGCGCTAAGTGACTAACTCCATGGTTAGCGACCTAGACGCCTTTGCAAACTGTCCTCCCCATAACAAAATTTACATATGAAAAATACCACTTTTCAGCTCTTTTTGAATAAGGCTCGGAGTATGCCAGATTTAGACTGCTCCCAAGAAATGCTGTAGATTAAATCCTAGGTAAAGACAGTGATGAGCTGCCCAGTTTTCCTGTTCCGCGCGGTGAGACATACTCCGAGCTTATTCAAAAAGAGCTTTTTACTATTCTGTGCCTATGGAAAAAATAAATCTTCACTGAATAAGACCCTTTGTTTCCACAAAATAGTTTAGCAAGGGGCTCCTGGGAGCCCCTCACTCACTTAAATAAAACTGTGGTTGCCTTAGAAATATGAGACTCATTAAAATTTTGTGCCAGTGTCCTCTCCCCACTGAAAAACACTAGGAGGATGTCACTGATAAATCTGGTGCAATTTTATTTTATTTTTAATTTCAGTTAAGCATAGTCTGGGTTTAAAATAATTAAGTTTCATGAATGCACTACCAGCAAAGGATGCTTTAAAACATTTTAAAAATCTTGGATTACAATTACATCTGTATTTCTGTCCATGGAAACAGCAACATTAAAACATAAAATTCCTGAAATATTTACCTATCATCATAATTTTGTGATGGAATGTAATGTCAATCTAAAAAGTAAAAAACAATCTTAAATTCAAGTGCTTTGCTTTATTTTCTATTCCGAGTGCACAAAGGCATAGTTTGCTGTAAGATTAGGTTAGAAATTTTAGAACTTTTTCTGTAAAAAAAAGAAAAAAAAAATCTTGAGCTTTTGGAGAAATAGCAACTAATGCCCCAGGAGAGAGATGAGAAACTGTGAGCTGAAATATGCACGGTTGGAGATCAAACTTTGTCATCCTGCTTCGAGCCATTTACAAGTACATCAATCTAACCTCCTACCTACACACCTACACTTTATATGGCCATAAACCACCAATGCAATGTCTAAATTATACCCTGAAAGCTCCAGGTTTGAAATAGATTATATGAAAATTCACCACATGTGGATTATTCATTTCCATGCAATAGAAGCTCTAATTCCTACACATTAGAAATTTAAACAAAAACCAACAGTCAGTATATCTAAAAGAAAGCACAGATTCACGTTAGTATAAGTGGATGCATACTAAGTCAAAAGCTGAGCCAGCTGTGTATGACATTTCATGCATGCATATCAACAAAATAAAAAGGTTTCATTTTCACAGGAGCCTGTGTTCTCACACACGTTTGGGCTAACGTGCACTAAAGCATGTTTAAAGAGCATATTACCTAACGCGAATGTCTGAAGGCTGTTAATGCTTGCGTTACAACTGCTAATACAACGGTGTTATTGTTAATGTGGCCAGCATTAGACTAACACTAACTCCTATACAAAAGTAAAATAGATGGAAATATTTGCAAATATCCTCATTAGAGGATAATATGGTATGTGTTAAGCGCCTGTTAAAATCAACATTAATGCTGCCACACTAATACCCAAAATGTAACTATATCTCCGGATGTGTGGATAGCATATCTATTGTGTTTTTTTCCTGCATGAAATATGCATATTCATGAGCAACTTAATTAATGTGTACACTGTACACACAAACAACTAACAGACACACATCCGCAGGTGATCAGTCCATAAAACGCAATACAGGGAGTTCAATGTGGGTTGTTTTTTTCTTTGAAATTCTGTTTTGGAGAACTGCTGGCACCTACGACATAGGAGACAATAAAATGCTGCACAGTCAGTAGCTGCAAGAGGAGAGAAGAGATGGGGCTGAGGGACCAAGGCAGGAAGTGAAGCCACGCTAGCTGAAGGTGAAAAAACATGGAGAGCGTACAGGCAGTGGCATGAACATATATTCTGCATCCACACCTTACTGCTGGACCTTCCGGAGGTTGTGGTTAAGTAGGTACTAGTTGAGCTCTGTAACCATTACGGCCTTGTATGAAGATCTTAAAGATGACCTTGATCCTCTGAGACACAGATCTCACGCTCGTCTGGCCTTTGTCAAGTTATTATGCTTGCTACATTTGCTAGACTCAAGGTCTTTTCAAATCACCGTGTCTGTAATTGGCAGAACGGAGCAGTCTACCTGCTATAGATGTTGTCAGCCAAGTAGTATAAACCGCGCAAAAAAGACAGAGATCGGGGAGTTATATCAAATTGCCCACCCAGATACCACGATGGCAGACCCTTCAAATGGCTTTTGGATGCTATCCCCAGACTACCTAATCTGATGGATCCAACAGATTGCAATGCATATCATGCAGACACCACCTCCTGACAGGAGTTTGACCTTTCACCACCGCAAACACTATCATTTCCTGAATGCGCAAGTGATGGCATGTGGTAATAGTAGTAAAATGACAGCACATAAGCCATCAAGCCTTCCCAGTTATTTCACTCCCTTGCAGTCTGATTTTCCCATCAATCTCTAATCTGGGGGACAGAAGCTAACGCCGGTGATGCTTACAGCACTGATATTGAACCCGGCATCTTGTGTCTAGTAGAGATTTTGAACTGCATATAATTCATTCGGCTGAGAAATATATTTGGAGTGAATAATAATGAATAAAGAATACAGGAAATTATGTTACTGCATCTGCTGGAAATCAAATTTCCATTTACGAAATCTGCGCCATGCAGTCCCTGTGGGAGTGCTTCTTTTTTGAGTCGAGCTCTTTAACGGCTCATGACAGATCCATGAATTTGAAACTCTAATAAATCGCATAGTCAGAACATGATAAATATTACACATCGGCATGAAATCATGAAGGCAGATCAGACAGAGAAACCCAGTCATTGTGGTAAACACGCGGAAGAGACTCACACCAGCTATCTTAGAAACATTTTTTTTGCCAAAAGGGGATCCCCATTTTCAGAATTAGGACAGAATCCACATCAGAAGCATTATGGGAGCAATTTTCAAACAGCCAGTGTACTTGGCATGTTGTGGCTACGGAGTCCATGAATTTTCTCGTCACTAATATGTCACCGATATGAAATAAGGACTTCATAGTGAAAAGATCATGAGGAAACTGCATGCAAATTGGCCTGGTGGAGTAGCAAGGACATGTGGAGGATCTGGGTTCAATTCCTGGGCAAGAGAGGCAACGTTCCCAGTCCCTGGTTGGAGGGATCCCCCAGTCACTGCGCAAAGCAACCCACCTAGCGCCCAGATTAAGGCCCCGTGACTCCAGGGTTCCAGAAGGAGCTCCGATGCATGGTCCAGAGCCCCAGGACTGATGCTGCAGTGACTGGGGTGAGGCGAGAAGGGATAGTACGGTACGCAGGGGCAACAATTCTCAGCTTCTGCCGTTGGATCCCAATCCTGGTTCTCAGTGGGCCGGAGGCTCAAAGGAAGAGGAGGAAAATGTCGAGCTAAAACAAAATTATATACATATATTAGGGTTTTAGAAGACTTCTGAAGGGTAGGTGGAAGGAAATGCATGCCAATGAAAGAGTGCATGAGATGGCAGGTGTAAGAAGCCTGGTAGAAGCCCCAGGCAAAATGAAAATGAGATTTGCCGGTCATGCATTCACAGATTCGGGTGGCAAATGAGCTAATTCAGTATTGGAGGGGCACGACAGCAGAAAGAAGTCTGGCACGGTGACGTCACAAAAAGGCCCAAGGTCTGGAAACGGTGATTGAAACAAAGAGGAAGATGAGCACAGAGGGAACTGACCCACGTGATTATCCCAGCCTGCATCATCCCGTGTGGGGGGGAGAAGAACCACTAGGAAACCAAAGAGAAACAGCAGCCAACCGACAGAATCCGGGATTTAAGAAGATGGCACTGGATGAGGACGGGAACATAAAAGCAGCAGGAGTTTAATCTACAGGGAGACTTTGATAATGGATGAACATCGCCATAGACAATAGGATAGCAGAAAGCCAGGAACAGCAAACAATCATTTATTGTACCCCCCACCAAATCTAACCCAAGGGAAGACTGAAAATGTATCAGTCCTCTTGATTCACTGCAGCTTTCAGCTAACATTTCTCAAAATCCCACAAATTACCTCCCCTCCCAAAATAAGAGGTCTGAATGCATCATAATGACTGTTTATTCCTTAAATCGCTATTTAAGGAAGACACGAGAACCCCCTTATTATAGAAATGGCAAAGAATTCTTCAGATAGCTTTCAGTAAAATGCTTCCATTTTGGCACAAAATAAAGATGTGATGAATCAGACCCCGAAAGACTCCTCTATCAGATCTATGGAATTCTATTCCAAAGCATGGAAAGCATACAGGAAGGAAAGCAGCGCACTTTGTTTTTTAAAAATAATAATTCTTAAAACGAGCGCCTGGCAAGTCTCGTTGCCAAGACTTTATTTTTGCTATTAAAGAATACGTTGCCCTGGACAGTGGCACTGATGTTGTGAAGCATTCGTGCCTGCAGCGAGCTCGTGAACAAGAGACACACGGCAAAAATCACCAGGCTGCCCCAGAAAGCACTTTGCTCTATATATCGATGAAGGTGCTCGGTGGAGACCAATATACCTGAATCACGGTACCAGTGCCTTAATAGGAATTTCATTCAAATCATTTCAAAAGGACATACTTTAAAATAAAAGCATTTCTGACATATACAGGGACCTTCAAATTCGGTTTTTATTATCCTTTATTTTTCCCAGGAATTTATCAGGGTTCATTATGACAAGAATAAAGACAGGAGAAAATCAGATGAAAAAAAAAATGATTCGTTTTTCCGGGTAAATACTGGAGTTTATTTTGGTTGACGGAAGCCAGGGCAATAAAATATTCAAACATGTGCTTCTGGTGGACAGGGCCTGCTTCAGATGTATTCATGGTACCAGATAGCAGGCACTTTGGCTGCTTTTGGGAGTGAGGAGACAGGATTTGAAACCCAGCATGAGAGGCACTGGAGGGTGAGAGCTATCCCTGGCAGGGAGTGGGGCATGAAACACAGCACGGGAGGCACTGGAGGGTGAGAGCTATCCCTGGCAGGGAGGGGGACATGAAACACGGCACGGGAGGCACTGGAGGGTGAGAGCTATCCCTGGCAGGGAGTGGGACATGAAACACAGCACGGGAGGCACTGGAGGGTGAGAGCTATCCCTGGCAGGGAGTGGGACATGAAACACAGCACGGGAGGCACTGGAGGGTCAGAGCTATCCCTGGCAGGGAGAGGAAACACGGCACGGGAGGCACTGGAGGGTGAGAGCTATCCCTGGCAGGGAGTGGGACATGAAACACAGCACAGGAGGCACTGGAGGGTGAGAGCTATCCCTGGCAGGGAGTGGGACATGAAACACGGCACGGGAGGCACTGGAGGGTGAGAGCTATCCCTGGCAGGGAGTGGGACATGAAACACGGCACGGGAGGCACTGGAGGGTGAGAGCTATCCCTGGCAGGGAGTGGGAAATGAAACACGGCACGGGAGGCACTGGAGGGTGAGAGCTATCCCTGGCAGGGAGAGGGACATGAAACACGGCACGGGAGGCACTGGAGGGTGAGAGCTATCCCTGGCAGGGAGAGGGACATGAAACATGGCACGGGAGGCACTGGAGGGTAAGAGCTATCCCTGGCAGGGAGTGGGACATGAAACACGGCACGGGAGGCAGTGGAGGGCGAGAGCTATCCCTGGCAGGGAGTGGGACATGAAACACGGCACGGGAGGCAGTGGAGGGCGAGAGCTATCCCTGGCAGGGAGTGGGACATGAAACACGGCACGGGAGGCACTGGAGGGTGAGAGCTATCCCTGGCAGGGAGGGGGACATGACACACAGCACGGGAGGCACTGGAGGGTGAGAGCTATCCCTGGCAGGGAGTGGGACATGAAACACGGCATGGGAGGCACTGGAGGGTGAGAGCTATCCCTGGCAGGGAGAGGAAACACAGCAGGGCTTCGGCCCACACTCGCTTCCAGCAGGGTCTTGATTGCCTTGAACACTGAATCTGCAGCTGTGACGCAGCTTCTTATTCATCCTAGAATTAGGGTGAATATGGGTTTAAAAACTGTCATCTTTGGAAAAATCCAGGAATTTATGGGTGAAAATCGGTTTAAAGTGAAAATCGGTTTAAAGTGAAAATTGAGGCCTCTAGGTCTCTAGTGCTAGCAGAATGCAGGGTGTTGTGAGGGGTGAATCGTAAGCTGCAGGATCCTGACACAGGCTCGCCACGGTCAGAGCAGGCTGGGTGTTTGGGAACAGGCGTCCTAGTAGTGGTAGTTACTGAAATCATTTCTAAGCGTTTTGTCATTAGACGTAGGAAGGAAGGAGAGCTCGGTATGAGCTAAAAAGAATAGGGGGTGCGGGGGTCCTTGCTTACTTGCCTGAGACAGCAGAGTACAAATAAGGAAGACAACTAAAGCTACAGGGGGCAATTTTCAAAGAGTTTAGGCTCCTAATTTTGGAGTGGGGCTCCGAAATGAACCCTTCTGGAGATTTACTAGGGCCGAGTACCTAGATTTCATCTCCTAGTTTCATTAGGGCCTCTAAATTTAGGAGCCTAAAAAGTGAGTGGCCCCCGGGGGCGAAGTTAGGGCAGGAAGGCAAAGTTAGGGGCTTAGCCCCGATTTTCAGAAGCAGGCACCTAATTTAGGAGCCTACATCCAGGCAGATACGTTGCAGGCCCCTAAATTTATGTGAATTTTCTGAAGAAAACAAGCAGCTAATTTACAGGCCTAAATTTATGAACGCTGCTTTTTTTTTAATATTTGCCCCATTCTAGATGAGGGCTGTTATCCAATCTGTGGGTGGCAGCTGGCAGTGTGGATGGCTCTAATTTGGCAGATCTCAGCACCACAATTTAAACCACTGAATGAAGTTGGAACATAAGCCCAGGTAAACTGAATCACTCTGATAATGGTGCTTTGACGCAGTAGGCCCAAAAGCCTTTGCACTATGAGCTGCTCTGTACCTACAAGAATCAAGTTGACTTAGAGAATAGCCACTGCTATTACTGGCATCAGTAGCATGGGATCTTCTTGGTGTTTGGGTAATTGCCAGGGTCTTATGGCCTGGATTGACCACTATTGGAAACAGGATGCTGGGCTTGATGGATCCTTGCTCTGACCCAGTATGGCATGTTCTTATGTTCTTATTAAAAAAAAAACAAAAACATTTCATTTAGAAAATGAAGAGCAAAATTTAAAGATCAGGCAAAATTTGAGGGGAAAGCTTGCACAAAAAGAGTGCAAATTAGTTGGCTCACACATTTTTTTTTTTTTAAATGCATCTTTAAATTACGGCAGCTTTTGGAAGGGTAAAATAATTCCACAGAAAAGAATGGTGAAGCAAGACTCAGTGTAAAAAAAACAAAAACAAAACTGCGGCAGAATTTCATCCCCTAAAGGACTGACCAGATATGCACCAGTGTGTTTGCCGCACAGGTTTTTTTCTTGCACTTTTCTTTTCCCCCACTTTAGGATAATGAAAGCCTTCGTGCAAAAGATGCACCATTTCAAACTTCTGCAAGCCTGGCAGGTTCTCCCATCCCCCCCCTCCAGTGGCCTCTGTTGCTCCCTCCTCTGCCTTGGTGGTGGCAGGGGGACTCCTGGGGGCCTGAAGGGTCCGTGTTCTCTCACCATGAAACGCCCGGGGGGGTAATGTCCAGGTTCCAACGAATCCCAACAGTGGAGGAATTCAATCCCGGGTTTCTCCAGCCCGCTCTGCTGCAGCTTACGCGTTTCTGGCTGGCCCCACCAGGAGGCTTCTTTCATTTTTTTTATTTTTTATGCCTAATCTTTCAATCTGGCCCCAATTTCTTTCCCCAGTCCCTGCTGGGTACTGTCCCCCGCCTCTTCACAAGTTGCATAGGACCCGGTAGTTAACAGATAAATCAGGAATCGGCCTTGAAGTTAGGCTTTAAACTGAACAAGGACTCTCACCTCCCACAAGTGTGTAGGATTGAATAAATACGTATTTTTGTAAATTGGATGGAACTGCCTAATAATGCTATATCATCATTACAGCCACCTCCCAAGCTGGTTATACTGACATACTGATTTCAATAAATAACTAATAAATGCAGAAATATGTAAGAAAAGCAAAACATGACAGAAAAGGTCCCTGCTAAAAAGAGTGGGGGTTTTTTTTTTTCATTGAATGCATTTCCTTAAAACCTTTAGTAAAACTAAATTTCCGCAGGAACGCCAAATTCTGAAATGCACCTCCCTCCGTGCACCGTTTGCTCACTGATGGGTTACACTTGCAATCGTTTCTCACTTTACGGGTAATAAACCAGTATTTACTGTACTGAACTAAACCACAGTCAATAATAATTAAAGGCTAAAACCGCAGTTATCTCTGGTAAATACCATTATGTTTGGCTCATATTGTTTTTAATGCCCAGCAGGAGAAGAATAAGGTGACAGTCAGAGGCTGTACTAAACCATATTAGACACTAGCACAAAGCAAAAAAAAGATTTTTTTTTCAGTTGCACCAGACGAGTGGTTCCTGGACTTGCCCTACTGACCTCACGGCCAGTCAGGTGTTCGGGATATCCGCAAGAGACACGCATGCATTGGAGACCTGGTAGATGCAAATTTATCAGATGAAAACTCATTGTGGATACCCTGAACACCCGACTGTGTTAGATAAATGCCCTTGCAGTAGAGTCAGAGAAGATCTGGAGCCATAAGTGTTTCACTTCTGGCAGGCGAGGCTGTTGCTCGCGATGACATGGTTGCGCAGTGAAGATTCAAATGCAAAAATCGTATTTCTTCCCCTGCTGCCCACAGTCCCAACACACAAACACCGTCTACGCTGTTTCCAGCCATTTTGGGATGTATCGGAAAAACCTGTGAAAAATCTGGCCCCAGGGTTGAAAGGCAGACGAGGTGAAATAAAATAATACAGGCAAAACAGATTGAAAGAGCAAACATTATTTTATTTTAAACACTATTTCTGAGGTGTAACAGCTTCAAAAAGCTTTAAAAAAACCCCAAAAAACCCTTCATCAAGCACATCGCCTCAGGGTGTTCGAGGTGGCATAGCTCCTTGGTTTCCTACAGCCTTGTCTATGTTTCAGTACTCTAAAGACGTAAACACTGCAATCTAATCTCGTCCTTCACAAATACATAGCGCGGTGAGACTCCGGGAGGAGGCACGAGCTAGGCCTGCAGAAATGGCGCATTACGATGGCTCCAGTCAAACGCCCCTTTGAAATGACTCGCCGAGAAAGTGGGCCTACCTAAAGCAGCCCCCACGAAGTTCCCCCCACGCTAGAGGGAGAAGTAGGAAAGGACCATCCGACCCTGAGCGAAAGCAAGGAAATAAACGCCATCCAGGAAGGGCGACGCTCAGGACCGTTCACCTGGGGAAACGGAACACAACGATAATAATAATCATTAAAGACTACATTTTTTAATTCAATAGTCCATCTGTTCATTTTTTTGACGTCTGAGATATCAATTAATATATTAGTTGAAGAGTTTAACTTACCATTCAGTTTAAAGGATATTCAATTAATCAAAAAAATGTTCCACGAAAGTACTTTTCACGTCAAGACGTGATCACAGATTGGTCACTTTTCAAAACTAAGGATAGCTTTAAAAGCCGTGGCCATGTTTGTTGGTACAACTGAGCCCGATTTTTCAAAGGCCGAGAGAGGAGCGTGAGTACAGACCATATAAAAATTGAATTTAAAAATGTTGTAGTCATTAATGGTTATTATTATCGTTGTGCTTGTTGCATTATTTCACAGAACCCGCCCTGAGGAAGCTTTAGGCGAAACGTTAACGTTGGCGGTGATGTATGGCACTGACTTGTTCCAGTAAATAAAAAATCTCAACAAGTTTCAGATAAGTGCTTTTGGTGGTTACTTGTTGATAAACAGTAACACTGCAACAAGTTTAAAATTTTGCTACATTGTGATGTCGGGCAGGTTTCAGTTCTAAATATTTTCTGAAACCACAACACATTCCATTCAGAAGCCAGAAGACATAAAGATTATGGGCTTATAATGAGAGCATAAGTCGCCGGATAATACAGCTGTGACACATTATCATTGCAAGTTGCCGTGATATCGGCATTTTTGTCAAACCGGACATTTTACAAGACTTGTGGTATCATTTCCCGAAGGGAGTGGGAGAAAATTCTGTGCACAACATAAATTGTGAAATATCATTGTTACAATTCGCCGAGATACAGGCGCTTTTGTTAGACGGGATATCCCGCAATACAAAGACTCATTAAATTGTGAAATATTATTGTACAATTTGCCGAGATACGGGCGCTTTTGTTAGATGGGATATCCCGCAATACAAAGACTCATTAAATTGTGAAATATTATTGTTACAATTTGCCGAGATACGGGCGCTTTTGTTAGACGGGATATCCCGCAATACAAAGACTCATTAAATTGTGAAATATTATTGTTACAATTCGCCGAGATACAGGCGCTTTTGTTAGACGGGATATCCCGCAATACAAAGACTCATTAAATTGTGAAATATTATTGTACAATTTGCCGAGATACAGGCGCTTTTGTTAGACGGGATATCCCGCAATACAAAGACTCATTAAATTGTGAAATATTATTGTTACAATTTGCCGAGATGCGGGCACTTTTGTTAGACGGGATATCCTGCAATACAAAGACTCTTAAAAAAAGTTTGCAACAATTGCATTTTTACTTTAAATCAAAAAACAGGAGACAATAAAGACCAGTGATTGAACTTACTGGTTTGAAAAATTGGAGGTCATTTAGACCCCTTTTACCAGTTCTGAGGTCTTTGTCTCTGAATCATAAAAATTTACAAAAACAAAATTTACAAAAAATAATAATTTACATGAATTATGAATAAAGTAGAATTTTAAACAGCGGTTAAAAAAGAGGCAACTTGTGAACTTTTTAGGATGTTAAAAAAAAAAAACTGGTCTAAAACAACTAATGAATTCTGCAAGCTGCATTCTAGCCAGATGCTAATAAGTTAAGTTACAGAACCAAAGTCACCTTTTTAAGGCCATTTTATTAGGCACTGTGGGATTTCTCTCCCTGCTTCCCACCCCTCTCCTGCCCACCCCACTTCCTACTTCATATAAATATATATATATGCTTTATATGATAGTGGAGCTATATATATATATTGTTAGCGGGGTAGAGGCCTTGTTTCTTGCAGATTTAGTCAATTAGGTCAGTGATCTATAAACTCACTTTATGCGACTGCTCAAAATCTTAAACCTGGCTCTCCCCAAATATTTCTATTTGTCTTGACAGAGCAGGGACTGTCTGTACAATGCTGCTTAGATCTGGTGGCGCTCCATAAATCATTGATAGTTGTAGTACTAGTGTTACAATCTCTTCTGGCTGTGACTGACAGCTCTGTATCGATAACTACCATGATAGTATGTCTTAGCTGTCAAAAGTTATATTAAGAAAATGCCATTATTTATACATCTACCTTCTTGGCAACAGCTATTTCTGTCAAATCCCTGCTAATATTTGTATGACCAAGCTTCACTATAAAATATAAAAGTTTCATGTATGAATTTTGGTTCTGATTAACAAAAAAAAAAAACTTTTCTCACACAGGAAGGGCAGTTTTCTAAGTAGTTTTCCTGGATAAAATGACGTATTCAAATGTTGCCATCCCTTGGCCAGCTAAAAACTACAAGCAGTCTTCCACAGGGCACCGACTCAAGAAGGCATTGCCAG
The DNA here is from genome assembly GCF_901001135.1 of Rhinatrema bivittatum. NCBI lineage: Eukaryota > Metazoa > Chordata > Amphibia > Gymnophiona > Rhinatrematidae > Rhinatrema > Rhinatrema bivittatum. The sequence continues at coordinate 340,508,831 of NC_042620.1, read as the reverse complement.
AGACATGTTTAGGTGGGGAGACACAAATATGGTGCACACATGATATTTGCACAATATGCATGCTATTATACTCTTCTCGGCCACCCATCACAAAATAGGAGCAGCCATTTTTAATTCACATTCAATCATGCCAAGCTGCAAAGAGAAACTATCACACATTGCCTTTGGAAAATGAACGTAAAAGCTCCTGCATATTTTATAGATATGCAGGCCATCTGAAAATGACACCTGCTTTATGTCTATGGGGAAAAAAGATCAGTGAACCAAGCCCTGTGATAGTCCAGCGCTCTGCCTACCATTGCAAGCACTGGAATTACCTACTTTGTAAAAAGAAAAAAACATTGCACCAAAATAGGAATCAATATCATACATTTATTATCTTACTCTGTAACAATGGTTACTGACCCTGACATACTTCCTCTGACAAAATCAGAGTACTGTCAGCTCTCTTCCTAACAAAATCCAGCCTCAGAGATAAGGCAAAATCCATAGGAGGTTAAACAAAAGCAAATCGATATCTTCCAGCCAAAGGACAATCTTTCAGTTATAGGAGTATAAAAGGGTGAAAAAGCTTCACCATTTGTTCACTTGAAAATGAGTTGTGTACAAATTCAGACTCCTTGAGAAAGAAATAGGCAACACTAAAAAAAAAAAGAAAAAAAATTCAGGATAATTCTCCAGTATTTTATTTGATGATAATATTTGCCAACAAAATTCCTAAAAGAGAACTATTAATAAAGGCAACAAATCCAAACAAAAATAAAACCCAATAAAATATACTATATAAAGTACAAAAGATATTCTCCATTTTATTGTCCACATCTGAATTACAAGTTTCTTTAAATCCTTGTTTCTGACTTTTTGTTTTGATTACTGTATGTCCATAATCAAACAGCAATAAAACGAATCCGGGACATATGTCTAAGAATATATTAGGTGCTTTTATTGAATATCCAGATTAGGGATTTAAAGCATTCTCAGAAAGAACAGCGATTAAACTGCTGAAGCCTCCATTAAAATCTTATGGTAAATGCACACCTCCGCTGTGCACAAAGGGGCCTGATTTTCCAAACTATTTATGCAAGTAAACTGCTCTTACAAAGTAGACTGTGGCTCTGTGCACATAAAAGCATGCACATACTTGATTACACATCATACTTCTACACAAACTGCACAGAAGCATTCTAGGGCGGGTCAGGGGGCGGAGTTGGAATTTACATGCATAGTTTTCGGGGAATGTAGCCAACGGGCAGACAAGGCATCCAGGCAAAGTTAGCCTCCTAACTTGTCCCAGATATTCAGCAGGATAAAAGTTCTGCTGAACGAACTTATGTAAAGTCACCCATCTGCATAGAGTAGGATAACGCTGCAACCTAACTGGCTATGTCTGAATGTAACCAGAGGTTTTTAGCATTATCCGGCCCTGTGTGTCTAGATAACGTTCCACTTAGCTGGACATGCTCAATGATATCCTGTTAAGTGGTAAATGTTAAGCAAAAAAAAAAAAAAAAAAGGATGGTGCTGGCCATCCATTGCTCCTACCATGTGACGGGCTGACCAATGGCACCGGTAGCCCCTGTGACATAGTAGGTCAAAGGCTATCGGCGCCATTTTGAATACCGGCAGCCGAGGGTGTGAGTGCAGGGAATGGCTCCCGGACCCCCCGCTGGACCACCAGGGAGTTTTGGTAAGTCTTGGGGGGGGGGGGGTCAGGAGGGTGGGGGTTTGTTTAAATTGGCTCCTTTATTCGGCCTAATAATTCGGCGAAGATTTGTTGTATTCATGGGGAATCGCGATATGTTTTGCTTCCCCACGAATACAACGAATATGGCCCTACACGTTGCAGATTACAAATACGTAGGAACATAAGAACATAAGAATATGCCATACTGGGTCAGACCAAGGGTCCATCAAGCCCAGCATCCTGTTTCCAACAGTGGCCAATCCAGGCCATAAGAACCTGGCAAGTACCCAAAAACTAAGTCTATTCCATGTTACCGTTGCTAGTAATAGCAGTGGCTATTTTCTAAGTCAACTTAATTAATAGCAGGTAATGGACTTCTCCTCCAAGAACTTATCCAATCCTTTTTTAAACACAGCTATACTAACTGCACTAAACACATCCTCTGACAACAAATTCCAGAGTTTAATTGTGCGTTGAGTGAAAAAGAACTTTCTCCAATTAGTTTTAAATGTGCCCCATGCTAACTTCATGGAGTGTCCCCTAGTCTTTCTATTATTCGAAAGAGTAAAAAACCGATTCACATCTACCCGTTCTAGACCTCTCATGATTTTAAACACCTCTATCATATCCCTCCTCAGCCATCTCTTCTCCAAGCTGAAAAGTCCTAACCTCTTTAGTCTTTCCTCATAGGGGAGCTGTTCCATTCCCTTTATCATTTTGGTAGCCCTTCTCTGTACCTTCTCCATCGCACCATAAGCTCCTCGACCGCCCATGATCTGGACAGCCCACTTGTCTTGAAAATACTCTTTTGTTGATGCATTAGTTCTTCGAGCTCTTGCATTACTCATGTTTGTGCCCATCAACACAGTTTTCTGTTAACTGTATATCCCAAGTTACACTACCCCTTTTTTAGCCATTCCCTATATTTATTCACGTTATTTTGACGAGTTATTGTTGTCTATGTAATATTTATTTATGTTCTTATGTTCAGAAACTCTGTTTATTGTAACGCCTTAACCGCGACAGTTTTGTTCTATGGAAACCGACCTGATTTGATACTTGTATTGAGAAGGTCGGTATATAAAAATCCTAAATAAATAAATAAATAAATAAATAAATAAATAATATCTTTTTTGAGATGCTGCGACCAGAATTGTACACAATATTCAAGGTGCGGTCTCACCATGGAGCGATACAGAGGCATTATGTCATTTTCCGTTTTATTCACCATTCCCTTCCTAATAATTCCCAACATTCTGTTTGCTTTTTTGAGTGCTGCAGCACACTGAACTGACGATTTCAATGTGTTATCCACTATGATACCTAATATGGAACCTAACATTGTGTAACTATAGCATGGGTTATTTTTCCCTATATGCATCACCTTGCACTTATCCACATTAAATTTCATCTGCCATTTAGATGCCCAATTTTCCAGCCTCACAAGGTCTTCCTGCAATTTATCACAATCTGCTTGTGATTTAACTACTCTGAACAATTTTGTATCATCTGAAAATTTGATTATCTCACTCGTCGTATTTCTTTCCAGATCATTTATAAATATATTGAACAGTAAGGGTCCCAATACAGATCCCTGAGGCACTCCACTGTCTACTCCCTTCCACTGAGAAAATTGTCCATTTAATCCTACTCTCTGTTTCCTGTCTTTTAGCCAGTTTACAATCCACGAAAGGACATCGCCACCTATCCCATGACTTTTTACTTTTCCTAGAAGCCTCTCATGAGGAACTTTGTCAAACGCCTTCTGAAAATCCAAGTATACTACATCTACCGGTTCACAGAGGAAGCACAGAGGGGGCATATTCAAGAGAAACATAGGACAAGGGAATCCCTGACACAGTCTTTATCACGGTTGCCACAGTTCTTTCAAGTGAATGTGGGGTTGATGATACGATTTCACGATCAAGTCTTTGTCACGGTTTATAACACAGTAATCAATATTCCTGAAGTGAGTTTGGAAAAAGGCCCGGCTGAATAGCCAACTCTTAATGCTTTTCCTGAAGGTACGGTAAGACGCATCAAGGCATAGGGATAGTGGTATCTTTTTCCACTGTTTTGGGGCACAGCAACCGAATGCACAGAGTCCGATGCAAGGTAAGCTTGCAGAAAGCAGAGAGAGAGAGGGGATAAGAGAGTATTTTGGGAGGAGCAAAGTTCTCCAATGGGAGGGTAGGTGAGAAAAAAATTGGGAGAAGTAACTCCAGGGCTGTTTACAATTTACTCAGCATGCATGGCCAAAATCTGGCCAAACTTCCCAACTTAGTATGAAACGAAGCATTGGTTTCCCATAGCCACATTGAAATTCGTATTTTAAGCACTTAGGGAACACGTGCAGACACGAGGCTCTGGCAGTGCGCACCAGCATAGGTTTGTAGAAGGGATGTGCGTGTAGGAGGAGGAGGTTTGGTGGTGAGGGCGTGTCTGGATGGGATTGGGAGGTGTGGATGTTTGTGGTGGGCAGGGCCAGTGCTTTCATTAGGTAAACTAAGCAGTTGCCTAAGAGCACCAAAGCTTTGGGGGGTGGGGGGGGTGAGGGGTAACAAAATCCTGCCAGCACAAGGCCAATACCCACCAGCACTGACAGCAGGGAGCGCTGAGCTGAAACTGCCACAAATAGGTAAGTTAGAGAAGGGATACATGACTGAAGGTTCACCCAGCGGAGTTGTATAATGGAAGATCTGTGTATGTGGTGGGTTGTGAGTTTGTGTGGAAGGGTATTGAATGGGTTGTTGGGGTGTAGATCGCTTGTGATTGTGTTTAGTAGTTGTATGAATGGAGGTGTTTAGGGGTATTGATGAGGTGGGTGTGTAGGAATGCGTGGTCTGTGTGCATGTGTGTGTGTATACGTGCGCAGATTTGAGGAATAGACAGACAGGAGGGTGGATGTATGTAGGATGTGTTGGGGGGGGTCATATGTAGTGGCAAATCGAAGTGTGTGAGAGGTGTGTGTGTGTGTGTGCGTGCGGTGGGTGTGTAGTTGTACTTGCATGCGGTTTGTGGGTGGGAATGTATGTGTAGTGGGTGTGGGGTGTAGGAATATTTAGGGGTGTGAGGGTTTAGGAGTGGGTGGTGGGTTTGCAAGACTGTGTGGGATATGTTTGTGGTGTGTGTGTGTGTGTGTGGGAAAGAATGAAGAGGTGAGGGTAGATATGTGTGCGCGCAGGGGCTGCTATGGTGGACTATGTGTGTATAGGGAGTTGCATGTATATGTGTGAGGGGATGTGAGCATATGCGGGTGTAGAATTTCCAGGCTAAGCGGGAATCCGTGCATCTTAGAAGCTACGTTTTAAGTGCATTCACAAAACTTAAACACATTTGTGTATTTCAGTTTTCAATAATTATAACACACGACACTGATGGTCAACTTCAGTAGTTTCTGACAGTATAATGTTAGGAATTATCGTTTTGGATTTATGAGGATCACCTCGTTGACTTGTGAGTAAGCAAATCTAGAGAATTATTTTTTTTAATCTTTATTTTCATTGCCCCAGCGTAAGACTACAGGCCGCTCACGCCTCCGGTGGGAATGCATCAAACCACCAAAAGGCCAATTGCCTTGATACGTTGGACCCTGTACAACAGTGAACGTCAAGGAATGCCCGAGACAAAGGTTTCTATCGTTGAACTTGAAAATGTATTATTTTTCCACTCTTGGGCCATATTTTTCCTTGTAAGGTTTTATTATCCCTTATTTCTATTTCTTTTATTTATTTTTCAGATTTATTTATTTTTTGTTGTTGTTGTTTTTGCTCAGCTTTGGTTTTGTTGTAACTTTACTTTCTGCTGGGGGCATTTTTTTGTTTTATTTTGTGGGGGTTTCTTTCCCTTCCCTCCGGCCTCTCCTTCCTTCCCCCCCCCCCTCCTACTGGCCTTTTGGTCCTCCTCGCCTCCTTTCCAACGGCAGAGGGTGGTCTGGGCTGCAGGGGAAGGGTTTGGGGGCCTGGCCTTGCCTCATCAGTTTCAGGCTGGGCCTTCCTGCCTGACCAGAACTCCTTCCCTCCTGATCCAGGGCCTCCCACCGCCCTGGAAGAGGCAGACACCGGGTGCCTTTCAGCTGCCCCTCCCTCTGCTTTCACAGTCCCCAGAAAAAGGACGCAATGAAGGCAGGTTTATTTTTATTTTTTGCCAGATTACAAACTAAACCATAACCTTGAATCGTTTCAAATTATTATTGACTTCAACTAGAAAGAAAGAAGCAAATAGGGAAACCTAGAAATAATACTTTCCAAGCCTGTCTGTCTCTGAAGGTTTCAGATTCATTGCATTAGTAAATGAGATTTCATTTCCCCCAACAAACACGCAATTGCTATGATAGTGAAAATCTACGAAGATGCTTTGGGTGGATTTGCAATCCCTCTTCAATTCAAAGGTTACCACAAGTAACGCCATTAAGTACCCATAAGAGGGTCTGATAATACTGATCGCACTATTTATTTAAAGCTGTATAATTAGTAAAGCTATTATCGTCTTGCCTTTTGTGTCACTAATTGCATCACCATAAACATAATTTACAGCACTCTGGATGTATAGCAGTGAAAACAAAAAATCTCTTCCAGTTTCAGCCATGGCAAGGGTGCAAAAGCTTGCTCAGTATTTACATGTATTGATGCTACGCTGCCTGGCTTAAAAGAGAGATCCCAGACACAGCACTAGATGGAGGGGGAAAAAAAGCTTTGTGATGATTGATTTTGAACCACATGGAATGATTATCCATGGTCCATTATTATTAATGCAGGGAGACCCATAGCTTACATTCTACTGTGCTTATACTGTATACGTCACATCACAAATGTGCACCTCTGCAATCAGAGCGGTTTGTTTTCATTGGCAAGGTGGTAATCTCTATCACGTTCAGAGGAGTGGAAGCCTGGGATATTTTTACTTTCTGTCACTCTTCTACACTCCCCCCAGCTCTCTAGTTTATTAAACCATAAACCCACCCACTATAATCCAGTTATAACATATTTTACAGACAGGCTTTTCCGTATAAACCACTGGCTTTTACCATTTCCAATTGTTATATATATATATATATATCATTTCAATGGCAAAATTTCAAAATCCACTCTTCTGAGTGGAAAAGGTTTTTGTTGCTGTAATATTTAGTATTCTTGGAAATTGCATTTGTATTGATTACTATCAAACGGGGCAGTCTTTAAGCCATGAAGCTGGAATTTTATTTTAGATTGAATAAAACCTCACTCTGTTGTTTTCAAATTCATATTGAACTATTATGGGGTTTGTTTTTTTTTTATTATTCCCACAAGAATTCAAGGCATTTATATCTGCAGACACATGTGACGAGGAACTTCTTATATTTAAGAGCCCTGAAGGGTTGCTCAGTCTAGGTTTGTAATCAACATTTGAATCTTTCAATACAACCTTTTTATCACAGTGTGGCTTTTTCTGAGGGAAAAAAAAAAAAAAAGCAGTATATTTTGTACCTGCGCTTGCTTAGTGGTATAAATAATATCATCACATAAATACAGGATAAAAGACGGGACTTCCTCACTCCTGAAAGCTCATAGTAATCACCTTTGGATCATTTTCACGTTGATTTCCAACAAAAAGCACAACAACCTGCAATGAAGCCGGTCAAAGTACGTGTGAAATGGAAAAAAAAAGGCAAAATGGATAGAGAGAGAGAGCCAAGTTACCAGTGAGTTCTGGGAAACAAAGTTACAGAAATATCCTAAATAATTATCATTCCTAAATATCATTCTTAATTACCAGTTATAAAGAAACACCTCAAAGCCAAGTTGCCTTTTTAGCCAAAACACCATAAATGTTTTGAAACCGAAAGTGGAAGCTCTTTGGGATGATGACATTGCTTGAATTGCTGCTTGGCATTTTTGATTGATTTTTCCAGCAGCAAGCAGCAGCTATTCCTTTAACGTGAAAGCATCCCCTTTTTTTTTAATGACATTTAAAATATACACTGTAAACCAATTCTTGATCTCGGCATTTGTTTGACGTGGCATGTCACAAAACATTATTTGCTGGTAATGTAGGTTTATTTCGCCTCATCCCAGCGTGATCTAACAGTAAATAAAGTGTCAGAATATTAAATTTGTGACGCATAGTACTGATTAAAATTTCAATAGTGTTTCCTTCATCTCTCTTAAGAAAGTTAATGAATTAATGATTCTTTAAAAGGACAGTCGAGCCAGAGAAGAGAAGGTGTCTTTTCGAGTAAAGAGGGAACTAGGCAGATTACAACTTAATGACTTTGGAATAATGGCAATTTCACTATTTTCTTCAGTGCCTTGGCTAAGCTAATGTCTTCATTAATGTCTACACTCTCCGGTGAATAATAGAGGACAATGTCACATCCATCTCTGTCACTTCACAATAAAACTAGTTAAACACAATTCAGCCACCTGTCGTTTGCTAGTCGGGGGCTACGAGGTAGAATTAGTCTAGCAATCAATATCAAATACATCAAAACCCTTTTAGAATGAGCATAAAGCTTAGCACATCAATACACTTTTATTTAATTACCGAATAACTCTAACACCAATTACATAACTAATTTTAAACAACTGTGTTCCTACTTTTATTATTGCAACATGCATGCTTAGCATAACTTGGAGGCTGTCACCTCACAGCCTGAAATGTCACGCCAGATACTGAGTTACTTGATTCAGTTCAAGTAGTCTTCTGTTTTTACATATCACAGTTTAATCAAATATTATACTGCCATGGTTATTCCTTTTTTGAGAAAATTAAAATGATCCTGATATGCATTATGTTTAATTGTTCTGATTAATCAAACCACTAATTTCTGTGACATTTTAGATGAAGCATTAACTATCGCATTTTAAAGAAAACAGTTTTAAAATGTATTTTCTCGTAAAGCATAACACGAAATTAACATCTGCAGGGCATAAAGTAATAGAAACAGTTGCAATATTTTTTTAAGTAGACATTTTAACATGGACGTGTGTATCTGGGGAAATGCATATATTAATATTAATCCCACTTAGCTGGTCAATCAGGGCTGGGTTTGTTTTTTTTTTTGCATGTTAATTTCGCCACTGCGGACACTTTACTGCGGGAAAAGATGCATGCCATTAACGTAAAAAAAAAAAACCCATCAGGTGACGAACGACTGCAGGTCCTGGCTGGATTCATTCTTCAAGGAACTAATGAGAACCAGCTGGGAGCTGGGGGGAAAACTTGAAGGTGTTCACACATTCTACCAGAATGAAATACGGTTTGCGCGCAACCCTTCTCTTTATTACAGGATATCATTTTTAATGGGGTGCCACACAGGGCAGGGCCTCTCGCTCAGTTGGCAAGAGTTTGGCCCACTACATTATGCACGTTCTCAAATAAGGTCTAACCTGCCAGGTTTGCGGCTGAAAATGAGCTTCAAGCCAGCCAGCCAAAATCTGGGAGGCTAGACTTGGGCCTGTCATTGCCGCACCTAGGTTTGGGCTCTTCAGTTAGCGGACCAGCACCCTCCCAAATCCACACTCTTGGCTACCTTCTGTTACTCCAACTACACTCCCCACCCACTACCACTCCCCCATCCCAGGGACCACCCAGATTTTGAGCAGTGGCACATTAAGGGATCCTGCCAATCCACTTGACTCCAATGTTAGGCAGCTGGAAGGCTTTGAATATTGACCCCTCCAGTGTTATCAAGAAAAGAGTCATATTTGAAGAGCACTTGAAGAGCACGTTTTTCCTTAGAAACATATTACAGTTATGTCTGATTAAGACAGCACGAGCGTGTTACTTGAGAAATCTTGAAGACGGAATAGACCCGATAAAATATTCCTGAAGTATAATTCAAAGTCTGTGAGTGACTAGTCCCTTAAATGTTATGTTTCGCCAGCCTCGTACCTAGATGCTATGTCATTAAAAATAAATGGGCAAATGCCATTAGCATTGATTTTCTCTCTCGGTTATGAAGGAGCCCTTCGATTTAATAGCATTTCCCAATAAGAACTTCCAAACGATGTACTCAGATGCTGACACGTATGCTTGATTTGTCCGTATCTGAGAAGATTTTACATACTGGACATACTATTCTGTTTCTGACCACAATGTGCTCCAGAAACGGCAAACTGCTCGGCATATATATAGGGATTGCAGTACAATAGCCTCTTTAAATCCCCAATGCACAAACGCTGGCTGTTTTCATGTTAGAAGGTGGGCTAAGAACGTCAAAGGCTGATGACGGTAGAAATGCTTCTTCTGGTGTTAGTCCCCTATTCTCAAATGCAGAGTTTTGAATCTTGTCCAGCTGCCATGGCCAGAAGTAGATGAAAGGGCAGTGTCGGTATGTGCAGCCAGCGTAAGAAGTAGGGTCCATGTGGCCGGTAGTCCCATCATCAGCAAAAGATGAAGCTGCTGCCATCCTTGCGGTTGGATCCCGAGAAAGAATGAGTGAGCATGAGTGTGTGAGTGTGAGAGAGAGGGAGCGAATTAAAAGTGTGAATGAGTATATGTATGAGTGATTGTGAAAGGGCAAAGGTGTGAGAGTGTGGGGTAATGTGTGTGTGAGAGAGAGTGGGCACGTGCACATGTATGTGTTAGTGTGCAAGAAAATATGAGTGGACCTTTGTGTGAGAGAGAGAGTGAGTGGGCATGTGCACATGGAAGAGGAAGAGAAGTGAGAGAAAGTAAGCATGTATGTGGGATAAGGAGTGTGTGTGTGTGTGTGTGTGTGTGTGTGTGTGTGTAAGAGAGGAGAAAATTTATGTGCATTTGTCCCACCCTGCTAATCCACGACAATCTCTGGGTGACTGGAAATCAAAAAAGCTCCCAGGCATGGCCAGGAGCACAATGTATCTTTCATGGACCACAACAAATATGTCTGTTAAAGGAACGCGAGATTCCCTGATGCTTAACATCTGGCCAAAGTGTTCCAGAACATTTCAACCCAACATGCAAAGGAGCCTCGCTACATTGTGGAGGTCAGTTATAACTTATCGACAAATGAAGTGCCTGTTTGTTTGTAGGTGAGAACTATTCTGCCTTTCTTGCTCTCTCCTCTTTCTGGTGGCAGAAGTCCTTCTCCGCTATGTCCTGGCTAAAAAGAGGATGTCAGTGAATACACATGATTGGGTTCTAGTCCTCTTTTGGACTTGTGTTTTAGGCTTGGAAAATCTGACCGGGACTTTCCTCTTGGATTCCACATTGCTTCATTCAAGCAAGAGACGTACAGCCCAAGAAGCCCCCTTATAGAAAGTGTGCCTGACCACAGTGCATCATGATAAAAAGCTTAAATAAAGGATTTCCTTTGGTCAAATGCACGCATCCCAAGAATTCAAACGGAGCTGGTTTCTACTTACTTTTCAGAAAGGATTTGGATTTAAGTCTTCCAATTGCTTAATTGAGTGAGTAATGATTGCCAAAAGTTTAAAAACAGTATCTCGAAGCACAGATTAAGATTTTAGGAGCCATCAAAACTGTTTTAAATGATTCTGCAATCGACCTGCATTGTTTCAAGCAAAAATAATGATAATCTTTTAAGGAAAAAATGTATTGAGTGCAATTCCCGAAATTAATGTATAGCAATAAAGTATGATGTTTTCATTATAGACATTGTTCTTCTGTACAACTGTATAAAGACATACGAAAGCCTGAAATTAGCATGGGTTCCCAGTCAAAACATTCCTTTCTGGAAACCTTGTACCAAGACTGTGAATATTACGTTGTTATTAAACAGGACTTTAATTTTTCTTTGGAGCAAATGCACTGGCCAGTAAACGCACATCGCCATTACGTACGAGGTTGCTGCAATATTTTCTTAAATCCTCTTGTTTTTACTGTTAACCCCCCTCATTCAATTACAAAAAAAAAAAAAAGATGTGCCATGGGTTTTACTTGGCCTGGAACCAGTTTTACCCCGCTACTTTTGGGCAGTGACTCTCCCACTATGGCGGCTGAGATGGCTATTGGAATATGGGATTGTTACTCTAGGAGCCACTAGATCCACAAAAGAAGGGCTATGAAAGGAAAATCAGATTGAAACCAGGGACGGATTATGGGGAAATATTGGCCCTGGGGATTTTTATCCATACTGGCCTATGGGTATACACACAATGGTGGAGCTAGGTGGTTTACAAAATCAATTAAAAACACACATAAAAATTATAGGTTACATAAAAAAAAAATAGAAACAAATGAAATGACAATGCAGGAGATAGTACAAATCAGCATAACAATCTTTAGAAAAGAGGAATTAGCATTGCGGGAGTGGAAAAGTTAAGGAAAATAAATACATTTTTATTGCTTTTTTTGAAATCATGTTTGGTGGTGAGTTGGCGGATGCGGTCGGGTAAGGAGTTCCCTAATTTAGGACCGGCAAAAGAGAAAGCTTGGCTTCGAGTTAAATCTGGCCGGGCAGTTTTTAAGGTGGGTTCTTGAAGATAGTTTTTATCAGTGGAACGAAGGTGACGAGGTGGTTGACACAGTCGGAGAATGGAGGAAGTGCTGTGAAGTATGGAATAGATTATCATCAAGATTTTGTTTTGTATTCGTTGGCGAACGGGCAAACCAATGTGGCTGTTTAAGTACGGGGGGTCATGTGAGTTTTACATGGGGTAGGGGAAAGGAGTCGGACGGCACAATTTTGAATTGGTTGAAGGGGGTTGTAGCATGTATGTGTCCGAGTCCTTTAAGACGGTCACTTTGTCCTCTCTTTTGCTTTCACTGTGTGTATCCCTGTATCTCTTGCTTTCTTGTTCAGTCTAGCTAAGGCCAAATTCCCACAGGCGTACACACGTGCAGAATCGAGGATACATGCACGGCCCAGCTATGTGTGGATTTTCGGAGGCCCCGCAGACATGCGCGTCTCTCCCAGGACTCGAATTGGAAGGGCTAAAGGAAAATGCGGCAGGCTGGGAGTGGGGCGTGGGCGGGCCGGGACAGCGCCATTAAGGCCCAGTCCCACCGAAGCGCGCACCGGGAACGATGGACCTGCGTAACTTGCTGCTGCTATGGACTGCGGGTAAGTATGAAATCATCAAATAAAATCTAGGGTAGTCAGCGGGGTTTTAGGGGGGTCGGAGCTAAAAAGGGTTAAAGGGAGGCAGGTTAAGTAGGAGGTTTAGGAAGCCCGCTCCTTTACTGGGAGGGAAACGGCCTACTGCGTCACCGCACGCATCTACCGAAATCCCAACCCCCCCCCCCCATTCCGATATAAGATCGTGCACACAGGTAGAAGATTTTATAAAATCGGTGAGTCCATGTGTGCGCGCCGGCAACCACATGAACATGGATGCCCACGCGAAAGTTTGAAAGTTACCGTCTTAGTGTTTGTGTTGAGTGTGTTGAAGTCCAGTGTTGCCAATGCTCAAGTCTCCTCACGCTGTAGAGCCTTGATGAATCGTTGCCTTTGGCTTCCGGATCTTTGAGTGCGCTCTCTGTGGTTCGCTTCTCTCAGCCACCTCTTTGTCTGTCGCAGGTTTCCTGATTATGTTTAAATAACATAAAATATATGTTTTCCCTAATTGCTCTATCGCGTCCCCCTCTTCCGAAGATGTGCTACTGGTGTTGCTACACGTGATGTCTTCGCCATCTAATTGAACTTGTTCTAGCTTAGTGAAGAAATAAAAGGATAAGCAAGGGACCCTGCTCTAGCTAACTGTTGTTGTCTCTGCTATTCAGATTGCCAGGGCTGACGCAGTTTTAATTATTCTGAATAGTAGCCATCCTGGCCAGGATTAAGGAGACAGCAGTTAACGTCTCTCTCCAAGACCAATGTCCTTGATGTCAGTATCTCAAACTGTCCTAGGTATTCACTGACTTTTCCTCAGGTATTTTCACAACTTGGGAAGGTTTCCTTGATGTTAGACACAGGGTCGCATCTAGCACTTTCCTTTTGTGCAGAGTTTTGCCTGCATTTAAAGTAATTCCTCTGATAACATAAATATTAACACCAGCTACCTGGCTGCAATTTCTTTCTCTCTCTCTCTCTCAGTTTACTTGGCCCTCCGTCTAAAATTTAGGGTTCAGCAAATGCTAAAACAACCAGGTGAATGAGCTCAGAGGGTTTATGGCAACTAACTCATAAAGGGCACACGATTAAATCAAAGTGTGATTTTAAAATTATTTTTCTTTCACACAATTTCTTCTTTTAGCGGTTCCATCTCAATTAAACTGGAAAAAAAAGAAACACATGGCCCACTTGTATTTACAAGTATCTGTCTGTCCTGCAACGTACCCAGAATTCCTAGGATTAAATACTCTCAAAACAACTTCATTCACTCTTAAACGTGCAAACATTAACAAGATTGCCTCAATTCCCTCTGAATTTCACAATACTGAATGCAAAAACAGGCCCCGGGAAAGGAGAAGAGGCAGTATCAGTCTGCTCTCCTCTGTGTCCAGTCTCTCTCTCCACATGGAAAAGCTCTCACCAGATACCGGGGGGGGGGGGGGGGGGGGGGGGGGGGGGGGGGGGGGGGGGGGGGGGGGGGGGGGGGCTTGTAATTTACATGGGCTTCAGCAAAGAATCCCATTAGCCCTAGCTTTAGCAGGATTAACAGCAAATTCACAATCAAAATCTGCAGCCCTGCTCCTCCTCCTTCTCTGCTCACTCTTCCTCAGTCCCCCACCCCCTCCCACCCCTTATAACTGGATGGGGGGGGGGGGGAGGGGAGGGAGTGAGGAAGACAGAAAAACAAAACCCTCTCACAGCTAATTCCTTACGTTCCCCTGAGGCTCCTAAGTTCCCTGGAGTTTCTCTGTTCCTGCCAGCACTGATAACACCATGCTGATGTTTTTTCTCTGCAGCCTATCACTGCCTGCACTTAAAGGAACTTGTCATACAGCTACAGAGTCTCCTCCAATTTCAGCCACAACAGTTCCATCTCCCCCAGGCAGACACATACCCAGTGAGGAAGAGAAAACATGTCACATCCTAACAATTTTCTTACAGCCCCAAGACTCAGGTCAGCAAATAAATAAATAAATAAATAAACAAATAAATAAATAAATCTTTACCCTCTTATTTTATATTTTAAACCCTGGTTACACTGTGTCTACATTTCAACAGAGAGTTCACTCCTCGAAGCATAAAACTATTTTCAACTGTAAACTTCAACTGTGACCACTAACATCTTCCACTTCCTTGGGTAAAATGGACCTTCCTCAGTTGGAGTGAGCCAAGCTGTAGAGGAGATAGCCATCCCTTGAAAGCAATCTCCTTTCCCCTATACTTGCCAGAGAAACCTAAAAGCCGGAAAGCACCATCTGAAAACACTAGATAAGAACATGCCATACTGGGGGGGAGAGACAAAAAAAAAAAAGGGGGAGAGACAAAATGGCCGCCCATTGAACGCCATGTGAACGCTCTGCTCTGGCTTTTCAAATTTAATTTCCTGCTGAAGATATTTCTTAACGACGATTAATATGCCACACACGAAAAGAGTGTGGTTACATCCCAGAGGAGCATTTGCTGTGCCCCCAACCACTCCCATCGAGAGGACCACTGAAGGAGGGGACCTGGAGCAAGGTCTCAACCTCCAGGTCGAGGAGATCTCGCTAAGCCCGGGAGCGCCGGATACACCGTCTCCCCCTGGCGCTGGTGGAAACCCGAGAACCTGCCATGCTATCAGTGGATCTTTGGAAAGCAAGGGGAGAGAGCGCCATGAGCATGGAGAAGAAACCAGGTCAGCAGGCAATACTAGAGACGCCTGCTTCTGGGGCCTTCGGAACACTTCCCCCAACACCAATGGAGGCTAGCATGCCGATTTTGAAGGACTCTGATCAAGAAAATCGGCATGAATCGGGGGCAAACCTTAGAGCACAGCTCAGTGAGACTGTAATTATTAAACCACCTGTAATTACATTGGAAATTTTATGGAACCTTATCGTAAGGTCAGATTCCTCAATATCTTCATTGACTCAAGCAGTGACAGAAACAAATAATGCTCTTAAATTAAATACAGAATCTTTAAAGAGACAAGAAGGGAAAACAGAGTTTGGATAATTGTCTTACTCAAGTTGAAAAAATTCAATTTCAACAAATGCAGGTCGAGAGAGAAACCATAAAAAAGATGGAATATATTAACATACGGGCATTAAATCTGAGAATATTACATTTTCCTATTATCAAGCAGATGAACTTGTCAAATTGTTTAAGAATTATATATCACAAGTATTGAAGATACCATCAGGATGTATGCCAGTAGTAGTTAAAGCACATTATATCCCTCAGAAGAACAAATACAATCCGAAAGAACTGAAAGAGAGGATTTACTACCATTAGAAACATCAATAAATATATCAGAATTTCTCCAAAGTTCTCAGGATTTTGAGATTAAACAAAGAGGGACTTTTATAGTGAACTTTGCTTTTTCCACAGATAAAGAAAATGTATTAAGGTTCTTTTTTCGATCTAGATCATCAACCTTTTATGGACGATAAAGCTCTGGAATTTGTTGCCAGAGGATGTGGTTAGTGCAGTTAGTGTAGCTGGGTTCAAAAGAGGTTTCGATAAGTTCTTGGAGGAGAAGTCCATTAACTGCTATTAATCAGTTTTACTTAGGGAATAGCCACTGCTATTAATTGCATCAGTAGCATGGGATCTTCTTAGTGTTTGGGTAATTGCCAGGTTCTTGTGGCCTGGTTTGGCCTCTGTTGGAAACAGGATGCTGGGCTTGATGGACCCTTGGTCTGACCCAGCATGGCAATTTCTTATGTTCTTATCACAGAAAGTCTGGGTTTACCCAGATTTAGCCAGAAACACGCAGTTGCGTAGGAAAACATTTCTTGCCTTTAGCAACATGTGCTTAATAAAGGGGGGCAGTTCCTGCTTAAATATCCATGTAGATGCATAGTCAAATACAATAATGAGAATTACATGTTCCCAGACCTGAACCAACTTAAGGGGCTCTTAGGTTCGTAATTTTGAGCATCCGACATTATGTGTTAAGCTGGGATAGTTCAATGTGATATATTGTGGAAATTTACTTTTTGTACGCTCATAATTTCTGTCTCTCTCCCAAATTTCTTTGGTTTATTTGGTGACTGTATTTTGTTTTCTTTTGAAACATATTAATGTTTTCTTTATATGAAATATTGCTGTAAATCCAAATATTGCCAGAGCAAGAAAACTTGTCAAATTATGTTAAAATGCAATAAAATTAAATTAAAAAAAATAGAACATGCCATACTGGATCAGACCAAGGGTCCATCAAGCCGAGCATCCTGTTTCCAACAGTGGCCAATCCCTGCCATAAGAACCTGGCAAGTACCCAAAATCTAAGTCTATTCCATGTTACCATTGCTAATGGCAGTGGCTATTCTCTAAGTGAATTTAATAGTAGGTAATGGACTTCTCCTCCAAGAACTTATCCAATTCTTTTTTAAACCCAACTACACTAACTGCACTAACCACATCCTCTGGCAACAAATTCCAGAGCTTAACTGTGCATTAAGTGAAAAAGAACTTTCTCCGATTAGTTTTAAATGTGCTACTTGCTAACTTCATGGAGTGCCCCCTGGTCCTTCTATTATCCGAAAGAGTAAATAACCGATTCACATCTACCCGTTCTAGACCTCTCAGTGCAATCTTCAAGAATGACCAGTGATTTTCTGAAGTTGTGTTTTTTAAATGATTAAAACAATAAAGCCAGCCAATAAAAATAGTCCTTAGGATTCACACATGTGGTTTATGTATGAAATCATGGTAAATATCATTCTGAAAGGCATTTAAGCGTGTGAAAATCCACTTACCCTTACACCCTCCCTACAAAAGCACCTAAAAACATAAAACAGCAAATATATTTTTAGCTGCATCTAGGGAAGGTTTTTCATTGGGGGGGGGGGGGGAGATTTTATTTTCAAATCCCATATGCATGATTTTCCACACAAATTCTATCTGCATAAAAAAAAAAGACACAAGGGCGAGGTCTGCAGTATGTTGTGCCCACGGCAATTTTCACAGGCAATGCCCATGCGGGCGCTCCCTTTCAATATTTAGAAGCGAGGTCTGTGGATGCAAAGCACCCAGAGACTTTACAAGTAGGCCAGCAATTCCTTACCCTCTCTTGAAGGCATTTCCTGATTTTCACAATATCTGTAACAATTACAAATATGCACGAGACAGATTTGCATACGTTGGAGACGCATTTTCATTGTGGCAATCCTGAAAACCCGACTGGTTAGGAAACCCTGAGCTAGGCAGCTGCTTGAAAACTGCCCCCAGAGTGCACAAGTCTCCTTTTTATATTTGTCTCCTAATAACATCCTTTTGATAGATTCTCTCTTTTTCTCTGAGGGAGGGGATAAACGGGGGAGACCATTAATTACAATCATGTTTTTATTTTATTTATTTATTTAAGGTTTTTATATACCGGCAATCATGAGCACATATCTTGCTGGTTTACATGAAACGGGAGTGCATTAAATACATCAACTAGAACTGTGGTGATCGAAGGAGCAGTTACAAATAACAAGGGTAGCAGAACTTGGATAAGAAGGAAGAGATAGGAAAGAATGTTATTCCGATGTTTGAACTATAATCCTATGTTGCACATACAGCGGGATGCCACCGGGAGAGGCGGTTTGCTGATAAGGATTTATTTATTTATTTGCATTTATTGTTTTGTTATTTGATAACCTGCTTTTCTGCCAGTGGCAAACAACAGAATGTCCAACAATAAAAAGATGGCCGGCGCCATCCATTGCTCCTACCATGTGACAGAGGCTGACCAGTGGCACCGATAGCCCCTGTCACATGGTCAGGGCAAAGGGCCATCGGCGCCATTTTGATTAGTGGCAGCCGTCTGCCCAAGAGGAGGAGATCGCTCCTGGGACCCCACTGGACCATCGGGGACTTTCGGTAAGACTTGGGGGAGGGGTTGCAATTAATTAAATTTGAAGGGTTGGGGTGGGTTTCGGTTTTTTTTCTTTAATTTGCCCTTTCTCCTCCCCTAAAAACGATAAGAAAACCACATGAAATTTTGTGGGTTTTCTTATCATTTCATCGGCTCCCCCGAAATAGGAAATACCGTCTCTATTTCCTATTTTATTGCAAACGAATGCCCACCCCTATCAGATTCTAACATAAACCTAAACCAGTCTGACACCATCTCAAGCGTCACAATTCTCATGATCTGAGTATTAATGATGGCTTTTCCCCCCACTCATACGCTGTAACTCGCACGCTCCTGCTACCCAGTAATTTCCAATAAATTCAAGAAAAGATGAATTTTCCTTTTATTGCTCTGGGATGTCAAACTGTTTAACCTCTAAGCTCGAAGTATTAGGCTAGATACCAGCAGCAGATGCTAAGGCCACATGCCTCTTCGCCGGGTTGTGAAGTTTAGTGCAAGGTGATAACAGTGCAAGGATGGTCACGCTGCAATGCTGAAGCTTCCATAAAGGAATAAGAATGCTTAAGCAACACAGAGCGCTGTATTCTTCCCAACAACTGGATGAATACTTATTTGCCCACATTATTCCTTTTTTCACAGCTCTGTGGCTCCGGGCAGCCTTACCTTACTCTCCACAGCTCTCATCTGGGACACCTGTTAGGATAAGGCTGCGTAGCAGGTGACATCCTATCTTCATAACGCCTCCCCACCAGCAGAGGCCCTCAGTGTGTCTCATCAACAGTCACGTCAGGCTCCTCCTCACTGCCCTTGCCAGGCCCAGACCCCAGCCCTATGCAATCCTGCCTTGCCAGAAGCTCCTTGTCCTCTCATGGTGTCACTTCTGGCTCTGTGATCTGACCTTTATTCTTGCCTTGCCTACCGTAGTGGCCTTCGGGCTTTCTAGTTTCTTGCTTTGCCTTGAGGCCTCTTGTATTCTGCCTTGGGGCTTATTCTCTCTGTTCTTAGCCTTGCTGCCTTCGGGCTTCTGTGCTCTATGTTCAGTATCTCCCTTGTTTGTCTTGTCTAGTCCTGCCCTAACTTGTTGATCTTGTCCTGTCTGTGCCACTATCCAGTCCTGCCTGTACCAGAGTCCTGTCCTTGCCTTACCTCACTCTTGTCTAGTTCCAGGTTGTGCTTAGTATCCAGCCCTGTCTTGTCCTGCCTGCCAAGCCTGCCTTGTCTTTAGCCTCGCCTGTCTATTCATGTTCCAGCCCTTGCAGACTTACCACTATGATGTGCTGCTGCCGCAGACCCGCTGGCCCCCGGGATCCAAGGGCTCAACCTGCTGGGAAGGGTCCTGGCTAGGTAGAAGACCGGCCCTTGTCTTGCTCTGAGTCCTGCCTTGCAGTCCCATGCCACTCCCCCAGGTGGATTTCCTAGACTCCATGGCCCGTAAAAGAATGAAAAGGCCAATGCCCATCTACGAGAGTGGGTACGAGATCCTTAGCCCTGCTAGTGAGTCCAAGCCAGCCTTTTCTGCTATCAGCGAGAGTAATTATGTTCCTGATTTTTTTTCAACCAAAGAAAAACCATGTTTCTGTCTTGTTTGTTTTGTTGAGGGTCCTTTCAAAATCTTTCAGCACTTTTAAATGTCCTGTGTGTAATGCTAAAAGCGGGAGGTGTGCTCAGTAAAGCTCTAAAGACATGCCTTGCATGGGGGCATTGGGAAGTGTTTCCTCACCCAGGAGCGCTCATATCAGTCCTGTGGGCCATCCCCAGCCTGTCGGGGTTCAGAATATCCCTATTGAATATGCATGAGAAATATCTGCACACACAATAGGTAGTGTCCTAACCCACAAACACCATAACCTGCTCTTATCCTATGCCTTTTGAAATTCGCAGAATCCCTGAAACCACTAGCTCGCCAGGATAAAGCACCGGAAATCCCAACCTGTCTAATCAGTTTTAATTCTGCTCCTATGTACCAAGCTAATTTAAATCACAGAGCTAATACAACCATAGCATGGTCCAAGCGGTTTAAAATCAATACCTGAAAAAGCAGAATTTCCTGTTGAGTTCAGAGGCAAACAGAAACACTGAAAACCCCCAGCTTGCCTGACTAATTTGGGTTCTGTTCCTATTGATCAGGATAATTTAAACTGCACAGTTTAAATATGAAGAAGCTCCACCAGAGCTTGTTCAAAGATATTAAAACCCCTACCTGGGAAAGTAAATTCTTCTTGTGAATCCACCTGGAGCAAGTGAAAGCAGTGCTTAACCCAGTTCTGTCTTAGTCAGTAGAAACTCTGAGTCAAGCTAATTAATTCTATTTCACAAGATCAGAAAATCACACCTGCTTGCAGCAGCTTACTAACAAGACACTGACAACCGAGAAACTAGCTTACATGTTTCTTTTGCATACCATTTAAGAATCTCTTCCTGATCCAGAGTCCATGCCAGCTTGCTTCTCTGTCTCCAGATACTTTTAGCACTTCTTGTCAACCAGTGAGCGAAGTGAGTACACTGTTAAAGTCTCTGCTTCAAGAGAGGCTTGTTGTGGTTCTACGTCAGCCTCTGAAAGACTCTAATCCAGAGGATCCACTCCAGGAAGAGCCTGCAGTCAAAGCCTTGTCCCAGTGGGAACCTGCCTTGTCTAGTCTTCTACCAACCTTGAGGAACACCAGTCCAGCAATGCTGCTCTAGGAAGAGCCCAAGTCAGCCGTGCCACCCCAGGAGGAGCCCCAGTCTACCATGCCAGTGGTTCCACTCTCCAATCACTCTGTGCCGGTGGTCCAGGCAATGGATCCTGAGCCAGAGGTTTCATGCTCTACTCATCCCATTCTAGTGATTCCACTCTCCATGCACCCTGTGCGGTGGTCCAGTTTCTCAAGGACCCTGAGTCGGAGGGACTTACATTCCAGTCACCCTGTGCTAACTGTCCTGCCTTTTGGACACTTCAGGTCAGCAGAGGTCCTGCCCATGCATCCAGAATGCCCAGAAGGGGGCGTTCAGCCACTGCCTGACTGCCTTGAAGGGGATGCTCTTCCACAGTCTGCCTGCTGAGAAGGGGGCACTTTTCCATAGCCTGCCTGCCCAGCAGAGGGCGCTTTTCCACAACCTGACTACCTGGAAGGGGGTGCTTTTCCAGCCCTGAAGTGCCTAGAAAAGTGTACTATTCCAAACATCTAGCTCGCTAGTCAAGCCAAACCTTGTTTGTCCAGACAAGCCTCGTAATGTTGACCCAGCCATAGCCATCATAAAAACTGGGAACCTGGAGGAGGGGGATCTTTAAAGGGGAGTTACTCTTAGGATTTCACCTGCTGCCTGCCTTATCCTACCTTCATGATGCCTCTCCACAAGCAGGTGGCCCTCAGTATGCCTCATCACTAGTCTTCTTACACTCCTCACTGCTGTTGCCATGCCCAGACCCCAGCTTTATGTAACTCTGCCTTACCAGAAGCTCCTTGTCTTCTCATGGTATCACTTCTGGCTCCGTGACCTGATCTTGTTCTTGCCTTGTTGCTTTGCCTTGTGGTCTACGGGCTTTCTAGTTTTGCCTTCTTGCCTTGTTGCCTACAGGCCTTCTAGTCTCTTCCTTTGCCTTGAGGCCCATGGCCTGTCTTGCCTTGTTCCCTGTCTTGAGACCTCTGGCCTGTTTTCTCTTGTATCCTGTCTTGGGGCCTTGGGGCCTATTCTGTTTGTACCTAGTCTGCTGCCTTTGGGGCTCTATGTTCTTTGTTTAGTGTCTCCCTTGTTTGTCTTGTCTAGTCCTGCCCTAAGTCTGCCTTGTTGGTCTTGTCCTGCCTCTCCTTCCTGTACCAGAGTCTTGTCCTTGCTTTGTCTCACTCTTGTCTTGTCTACTTCCAGATCCTGCTCAGTATGCAGCCTTTCCTTGTCCTGCCTGCCTGCTTTGTCGTATCTGCCAAGCCTGCTCTGTCTTCAGCCTTGCCTGACCAGCCATGTCTGTCCCAACTCTGCATTTAGCCTTGCCTCTCCGGCCTTGCCATGCCCAGTCATGTTCCAGCCTGTGCAAGCTCACCACTAGGATGTGCTGCTGCCGCGGAGACTTGCTGGCACCCAGAACCCAAGGGCTCAACCTGCTGGGCAGGGGGGCTGGCTAGGCGGAAGACCGGCCCTTGTCATGCTCTGAGTCCTGCCTTGCAGTCCTATGCCGCTCCCCAGATGGGTTTCCCAGACCGGGCCCGTAACAATACCAATACAGATCCAGTCTATATGTCTAATATAGTACAGTGTGTTAGCATTGGTCATTAATGCATATTAATTGGCTTGCATTGTCAGCCCATGCTTATACAAATGTTTTGCATTAATTTATTAGCACTAAAGTTAGCATGTTAATGCAGTCTTTATTGCAAAAACTTAACTACACCTCGAGGTCGAGTTATGAGTTTTGCATTGACGGGTCTGTGCATACTTTTATGCATTTTAACATATGCTATTTTATTACTGTGATAGGTAATCAATTGTTTTGCACAGTAGTGCATCTCATTATTTCAGTAGTATAGATTTTTGCCTTAAAACACTAGCGAGCTAAGTAACACGCATTTAGAGCACCGTTCACATGCGTTAATGCTTCTGAATGTGTTAGCGCCCTTTAGCACACTGGCTATTTCATACATTACAATGGATTGAGGGGGGAGACGGCGTCACCCATAAGAGCCTGACGTTGCTGAGGTTCTGCAGACATAACTAAGCTGTTTTAGGCACATTCCTGTGATTGACCAACACAGGCAGAGAACGTTAGACCAATACAGACCTTTTATAGATAGTACCCTATCCTGTATCCAGTGCATACTGAGAACGCCTAATAATGGCGCTACAGGTAGACACAAAGGGGCAGATTTTCAAAGGGGTACGTGTGTAAGATACGCGCGTATCCCCCGAAAACCTGCCCCAAGCTCCCCCTGCGCATGCCGAGCCTATGTTGAATAGGATTGGCGACGCGCGCATTCTCTGGGACGTGCGTAAATCCCGGGGCTTCGCTTGGGGGGCGTGTCGGGGGCGTGGCCGAACCCTCCGAAACTGCTCCTGGGCCGGGGAATGGCGCGCCGGCAGCCGGCCCGGGCAGGCATAACTTTTATAATAAAGGTAGGGGGGGGGGTTAGATAGGGCTGGAGGGTGGGTTAGGTAGGGGAAGGTGGGGGGAGGCGGAAGGAAAGTTTCCTCCGAGGCCGCACCGATTTCAGAGCGGCCTCGGAGGGAACGGGCAGCGTGCGCAGGGCTTGGCGTGCGCAAGGTGCACAAGTGTTCACCCCCTTGCGCGCGCCGTCCCCGGATTTTAAAAGATACGCGCGGCTACAGGCGTATCTATTAAAATCAGGCGTATCTATTAAAATCCAGCGTACTCTTGTTTGTGCAGGGTTGCGCGAACTAAAGTACGCCCGCGCGCTTCTATCAGGATCTGCCCCAAAAGTGTGAACCCTCCGTGTGGGTGGCACATAATGTAACAATGAAAAACACATTGCTCAAGTTGTGTGCTGGCTCCTACCATTAAACTGCTGTATCTTGAAGTGGCATTTCAATGTTACTATTTTGTTGGTTGCTTTAACAACATAAGAGTCACGATCCAGAATGAATCCCTCTGGATCACAGAAAGTTCCCTGACCTTAGTTCAGCGCTGGGTGCTTGTCCTCGACCGAAACACAAAAACAGTGCCACCCGCTATTCATTACTCTCAGTCACTACTTTGCAAACAGCCCACAACAAAACTATTTATGTTTAGAGGGGAAAAAAAAAAATGTTGTCACTCTTAACATTAAAATAAAAAATAGCAAGCGATCCGCCTCAAGCCTGGTAGAGCTTAATTACCACTTAATTTGCATAATTTATACAAACTAATGTAGACTCAATAATTAGCATTTTTATATGGTTTATTAGAAGCCAAAAGGCATAAGAGCATAGTCTGTTAGCAATCTCAACATGGCTAAACAAGATGTTTTGTGAGCTATTACCATCTAAACTGAAGTACGTAAAACAGGGAGAGCAAAGCAGAATAGCATAAAATAGCACTCCCCCCACGCACACACACACACAGACACACACAGACACACAGACACACACACACACACACACACAGACACACACAGACACATACACAGAGACACACACAGACACATACACACACACAGACACATACACACAGATGCACACACACACACAGACACACACAGACGCACACACACAGACACACACACAGACGCACACACAGATGCACACACACACACAGACACAGACACATACACACAGACACACACAGACGCACACACAGACACAGACACACACGCACACACATACACACAGATGCACAGACACACACAGACACACATACACACAGATGCACAGACACACACAGACACATACACACAGACACACACACAGATGCACACACACACACACAGACACATACACACAGACACACACAGACACACACACACACAGACACACACAGACACATACACACAGACACACACACAGATGCATACACACACACACAGACACACACACACACACAGACACACACACAGACGCACACACAGACGCACACACAGACGCACACACAGATGCACACACACACACAGACACAGATGCACACACACACACAGACACAGACACACAGACACACACAGACCCACACACAGACGCACACACAGATGCACACACAGATGCACACACACACACACACACAGACACAGACACACACACACAGACACAGACACAAACACACAGACACAGACACAGACACACACACACACACACACACAGACACACACACACACACGCTCATTTGCGCTCCGTGCTGTCACTGTTGTACTAACGCTGTACTTTAGAATTACTGATCTGAGGAGAGTGCCGGGTAATATATGAGATTTGAAACCTGCCAGCGGCATCAATAATTCCAGCTCGCGTTGGTGTAATTTCATTCAGAAATTAAACAGACCTTGGCATTAAATTATTGAAATGATGCGGGACTTTAAGAAGGTGTATAACTCGCCGTATAAATTCAGTTTGAAATATCGATCCCAATTATACGGAAAGTGGATGCTTTCGTTTCAGGAAGCCCTTGCAGGAATGCAAATTAATATCCCCCCCCCCCCCCCCCCCCCCCCCCGTTTGGACACGCAGACTTGCAGCTCACGGCCTCCCTTTCTCCCGCCCGTGTGCAACAGAGGGCAGAAAAGCGTGCGGGTAAGGAAGTGCGCCATTATTATTATGTCAGGAAACAACATTGCCCACGTCTAAAATGCCAGGGTTAGGACACCAACAGAAAGACAGATTCCTTGCGCCTCCCTCCTTTCTACAGCCAAAAATCAGTAGGAGAATTGCAGGATAAGCCTATGACAAGCGCAGGGGAAGGGAGAGGATACGCCTGAGAGCCAGGTGGGTTCTGCGGCCATTACACCAGACAGGGAACATGGGGGGCAAACCCTGCAGCGTCTTTCTCTCTCTGTATCCACCCCATTCGAGCTCCTCCTCGCACTGTCACCCCCCAGTCCGTCCAATTCCCTGCATCCCCCTACCCCCCTCCCTAAGCTCGCTGACCGGGAACGGCACCCAGGCCTCCCTTTTGATTGTGGAGAAGGTTGGGAACATGCAACAGCCGGGCTGACACCCTCTTTCCATGCCTAAGTGGAGACTGAATTAAGAAATGCCTAGGGCTGAACAATAAATGTCCCTTTTGTATCGTTTGGGTTTTGTTTTTTTGTTTCGGTTTTTCAAACGTGGTCGTGTGTCGTTTCATTACAGTGCGCGTTAACACCGTTTGCTAAGTGGCTTTGGTGGGCACTGAATGAAATGAAGGCGATGACTTCACCTCCCTGGAAGTGCACAGTAAATTATTATACAGGACAAATTAAAGCAGCCCGTGAAATAACCTGCCGGGTAATGCGAACTCTTCCAGCCTGGATGTCAGACTGCATCATCTGTATCAGGCCTAACACCATAGGCTTTATCTTCACTTTCATTCCCCCAAACCTGGCTTAAGATGATTCATTTTATATTTTATTTTTTTTTTGCTCAACTGCGTTTCATGTGAAAAGAAGGGACAAAGTTGGGCTTTCACTGCAAAAACTGGAATAACTACAAATGGTTCGCTGTTAAACAATCCATGGGAATCAGTAATGCTGAACTGAAAAAAAACCCCCAAAAAAACAAAACCCAACCGATTTCTGTTGAGTTCAGATCCTTTCAACCATCTTGATCCCAAGGAAATCAAACCCCTGAAGACAGTGAACCGAGAACATTTCATCACCAAAACTAAAAGGGCAAATACTCCATCTGACTCAATCCTTCAACAGTATGAACTGCCTCTCATTAGTTTCTATACCACTTGACATAAATTCCTTAAATACGCTGGCAAATACGTTAATTCCGTTCGTGTACTTGTGTTTTTCACCCGGCTGCTCCCTCCTAAGCTGCCCCAGATAATGCTAAGGGGACCAGGAGTCTGGGTTTGCCCCCTCTTTCTCCTGCTATGGCCCAGCCGGTGCAGTGCCAAGGGACGAGAGACGACGACTCCCTTCAGGGTCCCGCGTGCATGGGCACTGAATACTATCCAGAGCATCACTTTTAGGCAGTGGCGGGGATTCTCTCCTCCTTAGGGGCCATGAAAGCTGGCTTAGACAGTATCCCCCACTCTTCTTGAGTCAATGAACAGAAGCCAGGTAGGGGGCGGAATTAAACGCAGGTTTCCGGAATGGCAATATTCAGTCCATAAATGCTATTAATGTAAAATACAAATTCTCAGAAGTCATTTCTATGAAACTGTGTTGATATTAAAGCGTGAAACAAATGCATAATCTAAACCAGCGGTTCTCAACCGGTGTGTCCCCAAGAACACGCGGGTGTGTCCCCACACTTCCTGGTCTCCCGCTGGCCCAGCGGCTCCACCTGCCCCAGCGAAATAGGAACTCCTCCTCCGCCCGGGCGGAATATGGCAGGAGAGCTGGAGTCAGCAGCTCCAGCATGGTCTCTTCTTCCCGTCTCCCCTGGCCTGGAAGAGGAAGTGGTGAGCAGTGGCTGTGCACGCGGGAAGAACAGACCATGCTAGTGCGGGCAGCATCAGCCCGAAGAAGAGCGGCAGAGTTCGAAGCAAAAGAGGAGCAATGTCAGCCCCCGCGGCCGATGGGACTCCTTTTTTGAGGCCGCGAGGGCTGGGAGGAGGAGGCTGCTACTCTAGTTCAGTGAGGGGGGGGGGGGCAGAGAGAGAGAGTGAGTAAGCAAGCATATGTGTTTTAGATTGTGTGTGTGTGTGTGTATGTGTGTGTGTGAGAGTATGTATGCGAGTCAGTAACTGAGAGCCTCTATGTGTAAGTGTGTGATTGAAAACCTGTTTGTGTGAGAGTATGTGTGTGTGATTGAGATCCTTTGGGTGTGAGAGAGATAGCATAAATGTATGTGTATGACTGAGAACCTGTATGTGTAAGTGAGAGAGATCATGTGTATGTATGATTAAGAGCCTGTGTGTATAAGTAAGAGAGAGAGCATGTGTGTCCGTCTGTGACTGAGAACTGGTGTAGGTGGGAGAGCATGTGAATATGTGACTGAGAGCCTATGTGTGAGAGAAAGAGAGAGTATGTACGTAAGTGTGTGATTGAAAGCCTGTGTGTGTGTGTAAATGTGAAAAGACTGACAGCATGTGTGTAAATGTGTGATTAAGAGCCTACATAAGTGAGAGAGAGAGAGCGTGTGTATATGTGAGTGACTGAGAGCCATTAGACCCTGTCCTGAAGAAGCGCCCGCCGGCAGCCAGCCAGCGTGTGGAACTCACTTCATCTTTTTAGATGAAGTAAGTTATGAAATAAAGGTAGGGAAAGGGGGTTTGGGGGTCAAGGAGGAAAGGGGAAAAGGGAGGCAGAGTAGGAAGGGGTATAGGGAAGTTCCCTCCCAGTCCACTCCTTAATTGGAGCAGACTGGGGGGAACTGGGAATCGGCCAATTGTGCCGCCGTGCGTATTTTTCTATAATTACCCCACACACACACACACACACACAGGCAGCCACCCGCCCACAGATGCACAAGTGGACATTCAAATTTGACGCGCATGTGCGTGTGAGAAACCGTATTTTATAATTAAATCGACCCCTTTGGTGTGCAAGCTAAACCAAAGTCACATTAAAATTAGCACATACTTCTAAGTAAATGGAAACACATCATAGGCAAATTAGGTTTTTAGCAGGAGACTGGAAGATATTTTGGTGTACGCTCTGCTTTTTAATGTGTGCATGCCAAGGCTTAAATGTAACACCTGCTTCAGACCAGATGTTCACGTTTTAGCATGCACACTATTGAAAGGTTTCAGCACACATTGTGGCTGAAAGATGAAGGTCATCTATAAGAAAGGTAACAGGAACTTTGTTAAATGTTACCAAGGAATTAAGAAGTGCACACTAGGCTCTGTATATGGAGTATTTACAGAGGAGTCTGAAAGAGTTCTGATAAACAATTGAAACTGTATGTTTATTTACAATTTTTTAGATACCACTGTCTACAGTAATGCACAAAGTGGTTTACAAGGAGCACATAATAAATTAAAATCACCTCCAGTTAGAAGATTTGAGAAATGTAGTAGTTTAACATCTCCTCCAATTATGAGTTAAGAAATGTCATAGGGGATTGAAGAAGGATTGAACTAAATTCAATCTAACGCAATATTGGTGTTGAAGGAATGGGAGAACTGCAGAAATCATTGTAAATAAAGTGCTTCCATTAGAAATAGAGACTTTGCTAAAGAAGTGGAGTCACAAGTTTATTATATCTTTATCTTATTATTTATTGATATGGAGCTAACAAATGAATTGAAGTCATCTAATCAACTATTAGTAAAGAAGTTGGATGTGGAGACAGTGTCATCAGCGCCGAGTACCAAGGATTTGGTAAGATTTTGGAGGAGAAGTTCATTAATGGCTATTAATCAAGTTTACTTAGGGAATAGCCACTGCTATTAATTGCATCAGTAGCATGGGATCTTCTTAGTGTTTGGGTAATTGCCAGGTTCTTGTGGCCTGGTTTGGCCTCTTTTGGAAACAGGATGCTGGGCTTGACAGACCCTTGGTCTGACCCAGCATGGCAATTTCTTAAGATATGACATCATAAAAGTTTCACTGCAGGCCCCTGAGCTTGCATACATATTCCTGCACTTCACTTTGGAAAAGATAAAGTCAACACTCACTTTTTTTTATATCTTCTTAACATGAAACCACATGTATGTATGTATGCCATGAAAATGTCTTTGCAAACTGATAACACATGGCAACTGGTGCTGAATCATTGTTGTACAAGCCTCGTTGTGTCTAATGCGCGAGAGCCTCTAATAATTCTACCCAGGTCAAAGCAAATGACAGGAGTGTGATGATGAACATTGCTGATATGGATGTGATCAGTCAATCCAAAGATCCAGGCATTCTGAGGCTTGACTCATTCTGGGAGATTTTTGTCAAATCAAAGACGCACAATCCTTCCAATTACCGAGAGTTTGGCAACACTCCGGTCTCTCTATCTTGCTTTTCTCACCCCTCTAGTGGACTCCACCATGGCTGCAAGGAGGGGATAGGCTCCCCAGTCTCTTCCAGCTGGTCCGGTAGTAGTGGGTTATCTTATAAAATTGTCATCTTGACATTACACTTTCTGATTGCCGGCACAGAGGTAATTTTGTAATAGCGCACATGAGTTATACCAGTTTTGGAAATTGTCCTGGCGAAACTATGGGTGCACATTTAGACCTGCTATCTGCTGTGTGACGTTTTGCCAACAGAATTTAGGTCAGCAAGCACATACGTCCAGCCCCAGAACATCTGTCCCTTAAGTGCATCGAAGTACGCACATGGCAGTGTGCATGCACATACTGGTCACACAATTTTCTAAACACCGATTTCTGCAGGTAAAGCACTACTTTACTCCCAGCAGTCCCTTGGCAAGTTCCCCTCCCTGTAAGCGAGTCCCAGGACTCGTGCTCATTACGCTGGATTGCTCAGCTCAATGTACGTTTGCAAGGGGGGGGTGGATCTCAATTGAAATATTTAGTGGATGTAAACACGCCCAGAATCAAAGAACTTTAATGCTGTGTGCAGCGTGTGCTCACTTTTTAATGGGCACAGCATGTGCGCTGCCAGACTCACAGCCCCCGCTCCTCACTAGGCGTCACAGCACCTTCCACGTACCAGGCCAGATTAGAAACTTGACCCTGGCGACCTCCACAGAAGCACCAAGGAAAACTGCGTGGGGGGGGGGGGAGCATTTGAAAAACCGAACCTTTGTGCGCTCTTTTCCTGCCCTGGGCCTACACACACCAGCCCGGGCACGCTTTCTTTTACCCCCAGCTGAAACGGTACAAGCTGTTCAAGCCTGCCCCTAGTTTTATTGGAACATGGGAGGTCAGTCTTCTGAGAGGCCGATTTACCAGGTGACAATCCTGGCAGACTGACCCCTGTCACTTACAATGCAGAAAAGTTACATTTCCGGCTTTACATTCAAAACTTGGCAAAAGAAATTAATAGAATATCAAGGCTGCAGGATATAAGGCCTGCTTTAGGGTACAGCGTTTTGCTTCCTGATTGCTTAGTGCCACGCTCCTCCATGAACGAAGGGCATCTGCCAATGCAGAAATGTCATGCACAGCGCCATCTTTTTTTTTTTTTTTTGGAAGAGTCCTACAAAGACCCGTTGACCCCTTGGATGGGTGCTCTGCAGTCAAGCGGACGAGCAGAGTTTTATGCAGGAAACCGTGGGGGTCTGCCAGGGCGAACGTGGGCTGTATCAGCTTTCTTTTTTTTCTCTCTCGTCTGGCTTTCGAAGGATGGAAACCAGCACCACCGGCTTGGATTCCAAAATCCCCACCCAAGTCAACGTCTCGCTTTGTGAGGTGTGGCTGAAACTGTGACTACAAGTAAAACTAGATTCAAAGCAGGATGAGAGAGGAGGCAGGTGTGTTATGCAGGCATCTGGGTAAACCCAAGAAGCGGCTTTTACAATACAAGGACAAAGATCCCGGATATCACACACGGCACAGGTTCTCCAGAAGTGACTTATACCCGGCACAGTTTATGCAGGGTTTAAAAACAAGAGAAAGTGGTTAAAATGGTTTTAGACCTGAAGAGGAGTTTTGATCCGGTATAATCAGATATTTAGCATGCCAAAATGACTCCTAAAGGAAGCACTGGGAATGCAAAGCTGCATCAGTGCCTCTGGCCAAGACCTCCACCGGTTTTCAGCCAGAAGTCAACAGATTGGGTTTCGGAGGTTGCGGAAGTGAATAAACTGTGCCTCTATTTCGGGGGTAAATGAGTGTCCATTAGCAAATCTAAGGGAAGAAAGGAGGACGTTAATGGAACATCGGTGACGGCTTCTCCTCCTGCCTACCTCAAAAGATCTCTTTTAAGGATGTGGCAAATATCTTTGTCTTAATTTCCACTGCATGCCTTGAAAATACCTTCTTTTACCACAGTTGCTATTTGCTTTAAAAAAAAAACTAGATAGATAAGATAGTATGGGGGTTAAAAATGATTATGATGGCCCTATTTATTTATTTCCGATACTTATATTCCGCTTAAAGCAATACCGCCCGGCGGACTGCGTTTTCAAAGGATTTCCATGCATGAAAAAAGGAGCAATTTTCAAAAGCCCGTTCACGTGCCTCAAACCCAGCGTAAATTCCTTTTGGAAATTTCCTCCTCAAAGCTTTATTCCCACACACACTGCAGCCCAAGGCAGCAGAAAATTAGTCAATACAAAACTGAAAAAAAAAACCAAAACACAACCCTACAGCAGTTTGCCAGTTCCTCCTCAATTGCATTTTCACCCGGTGCACGAAAGGTTTCGCTTGGAACGTGCATGGGGGAGACAGCACGAGGGTCAAACATGGACAACGCTTGCAATACCGGGCGTGAGGCGCGGTGCTCCGCTCAGGACACAGGGACGTCTTCTGGAGCAAACCTGGGGCCTTGCCAGTCACTTCCGGAACAGCAGCACCGAGGACAGGCTTTACCTCCAGATGCAAACTGGTTCCTTTGCCAAAAAAAAAAAAAAAAGTTTCCTTGACAGAACAGATGCAGAAAACCCAATCATTTCCTGCACCTGTGAAGCTCCGAAACCAACTAATAAAAGATTAAGAAACTGAAACCTCCATGTGTCATCACCACGTGTTGTACACTAGAGACACCCTCTAACTTCACTTTGCAACAATTGAATTTCTTTCCTTGGCTTTTTTGTTTTATTGTATGCTGCAAACCTCAATAGTGCTATAGGTGAACCTTTTTCCTCTACTTTACAGCTACGTATTATCTTACAAGTAACGTTCGGTGCCAGAACTGCAGCAAATGTTACCTTACGTAAGGAAGCCTGCCATGGACAGTAGGAAGGAGGGCACAAAAGTGTCATTTCTTTTAGGTTTGACTGTTAAGGACTGAGGGTTATCAAGGACAAACTTGGAAATATGACAGGGCAAAGAACGTGCAAAGAACTCCGCTTTGAAAATGGTTGGATTGTCCCACCTTGCGGGCGCACACGCCAGCGCAGAAAAGTAAAGCAGGTATGTGCAGAGATTCCCACACCTGGTTTTGAAAATCAAAAGCATGCACTTTAACCTCCCCGTCCGCCCCGAACGACTCTAGCAGCCGCCCACAAGAGTGAGCGTGAATTCGGGTTTCACGCACACTCGTGCGCACGCAGATCCGTGGTCGACTTTCAAAAGGCCATTTACCCCTGCATCAAACTGGGCCTTATGTGCCAAAATCCTATTGAAAATCAGCCCCTAAATGTCGGCCTGAGTAACCTGAGCGTGATCCAGGCGGAGATGGGTAAGCCAGTGAAGTTCCCTCAGCAGTGGATTCGTTGACATCAGTATTCAAAGCAAAACAAGGCGAATGGCTTTGCTTCGATAATTGCTTCTGGAAAAAAATTACTCATAGCTCTTAGTGCTCTCTGTGCAAGTACTTTTGCCAGGGAAAATAATCCCCGCTTCCTGGACCTATCCGTGCCGTTTTACTTGCAGAAAAAAAATCTTTGAAAATTGCCCCCTTCATTGTTACTTAAAGGTGCTGAGTTAAAATTAAGGGGAACGTACTGCACCATACTGCTCCAGTAGGCTTGCAATCTTGGGAGCTTCGTATCATTGCTCAGAAGCTCGCGTTCACTCTTCCGTGGCTCGTTATCTATAGAAGGAAAATACACTCTCAGAACAGCTCTGGATTATTTTCTGCTGGCAATATCTCTTTATTGCATCAGCATACGGCCTATCCAGAATTGTTGCTCACACACAGGCAAAGAAGGGATCTCTCCGAAATGCACAAAACCTTTGCAATAATTTCTAATGTTGGGCCCATAAACCATATGACAGCCCCCTAAAGAATTCAGGCTTCTCAAGATTTGGTATTGCAGAGTTCAAGTAGCTAAGTAAAAACTCTGAAAAACTTTAGATAATTTTAGAAACTGCATGTATATAAGCAAAGAGGCGAGGTCATGAGCGCGCTGCAAATGAAACTGAATGGATGCACAATAATTAGGATGCTCGGCTTGTACAGGGCCTTGGTGAGGCCTCACCTGGAGTACTGTGTTCAGTTCTGGAGCCCGAATCTCAAGAGGGACAGAGACAGGATGGAGGTGACCCAGAGAAGGGCGACCAAAATGGTCAGGAGACTTATTTGGAGCGGCTGAGATCTAAATATTTAATATCTGGAGGAGAGGAGGTGCAGGGGAGATATGATACAGACTTTCAGATACCTGAAAGGTTTTAATAAAGCATGAACTTCACACTTTTTCTGTTGACAAGGAATCAATAAAACTAGGAGACACAAAATGAAACTCTAGGGTGGAAGACTCAGAACCAACGTCAGGAAATATTTCTTCACGGAGAGGGTGGTGGATGCCTGGAACGCACTTCCGGAGGAAGTGGTGAAGACAAAAACAGTTAAAGAATTCAAAGGGGCTTGGGGGTAAACGCTGTGGATCCCTAAAGGCTGGATGATGGGAATGAAGAATAGCGTGCATGGGGGTAACCTGCTCGGTGCGGCAGTTACTACCTTTAGTAAAAGGCATGGAGATTGCTACCCTTAACCAATAAGCTTGATGCTTTTAATGCAACTGCAACATTGATTCGATGAAAAAGGTGAATTGAATTCAAACAACAACCAATGAGGGTCCCCGACTTTTATGGTCTGGGGTACCGATAAGCATGCGGGCAACCTGCACGGAGTGGGAATTACTACTCTTAACAAAGCATGGGGATTACTACCCTTAACCGATAAGCCTGGATGCTTTGACGCAACTGCAACATCGCTTTCTGCTTTGACGGCAGGGGGACACAGCAAGATGGGGAAAAAGGGGGAATTGGAGTAGCCTAGTGGTTTGAGCAGTGGGTTACAAACCAGGAGATCAGGGTCTGTGTCCCACACTCACGCCTCGTGACCTTTATTTTATTTATTTATTTATTTAGGACTTTTATATACCGACATTAGTGTACAACATCATACCGGTTTACATTGTAACTAAAAGAGTGGAAAATACAAAAAAAAACAGTCGGGGGGGGGGGGGAAGGGTAAAACGAGCGAAACGAAAGGCAGGAGAAATACAGAAAAACAAAAGGAGTAATGGGAGATGCATCTAACAGAGGTTATGCTAACGTAGCATATAAACTAATTACAAAAATGAGCAGAAATGATGGATAGGGCTAAGTACAAAGATTCATAGCGTTGAGAGGAGGTAATGCCCAGGGTGGGTTCAGGAGAGCAGAGGTGGAGAGGCTGAGGTCTAGTCAGGGTAGGCCTGTCTAAAGAGCCATGTCTTTAGTTTCTTCTTAAATTTGTTGGAGTAGGGGTCAAGCCGGAGACTTAGAGGGGAGAGAGTTCCAGTGCTTGGGGCCAGCAATGGAAATAGCGCGCTCCCGAGTGCAAGACAGGTGGGCCTTTTTGAGGGAGGGTACTTGCAGAGTTCCTGCTTTGTCAGTCCTATTGGGCTGGTTGGACAGTGTGAGGCAGAAAGGTTCATCTAGCCAGCAAGTCACCTTACCCTCCATTGCCTCAGGTATAAAACTTAAATTGTGAGCCCTCTGGGGACAGAGAAATACCTAAATGTAATCTGCTTTAAGTGCAAAAAAGCAGAATATAAAAATCTAAATAAGTAAAAAGTAACCCATTACAGGTCCTGACGTTTAGGGTCACAGACATAAGGGGTAAAAGCACAGGACTCCTTCTATGGCCAAGTCCAGAAGCAAAGCCCGTTCAAGCAGCACGGTCCGAATTATCAAGAAGGCCGCTCACCCCGTAAAAATGTTGCCGGCGGTGATAATTTTTATGGATTATCATAAGGCCCTGGGGAAACTGCACAGCGTGGCGGCTGCGAGCTTTAAGAGAAACACGGGGGTGTCGGAGGCTTCCAAAAGTAGCTTTCTGGGCAGACTGGATGGGCCGCGTGCTCCTTTTCTGCCATCATTACCGCGTTACTCAGTCCATTGCAGGCGCGTGCAGATTCATTTCAAATTCCCAAGGCCTCCCCTCCCCCCCCCCCCAGCCCCCATTATTTAAACAACAATTGATTTCCAGAGCATGAAGCTGTCATTCCTGTCGATGCAATGACCCATTTCAATCAGCGGCACCGGGTGCTGGAAAATAGCATCTTGAAGCCAGTTCTACTGCTTGCGGTTTTCCTTTGTTTTTCTGCCCTAAATTATCCTGCAATTTAGCAACAAGAGTATATAAAAGAACATGGCTTTTATATCCAAGAAATGTCTGGAGCTCCACTTTGTAGTTTACAGTGCGAATTGATAATCACTCACTAGGGGTTGCTGAAAACTGAAAATCCATTCCTGCTGGTGATTTTGTATAAAAATGCAATGTCGTCTTTTTCTCCCCCTACAAAAAAATGTTATATTGAATAAAAAAAAAAAAAGAAAGGAACATTTCAAAGGTTATTTCAAAGCTGCAAAAAAAACAGTAATCGATTTGGGACAGGAAATCTACAGTCAGTTAAAGATCTGTTTTAGGGATCCAATCATGGATTATCAAGGGCCACAACCCAATTGGGATTTCCAAAATGAATATGCATGAGATCTATTTGCAGACTACGGGGGGCAGTGCATGGAAATAGATCTCATGCATTCTCATTGTCGACTGGGTCACGGCCCTCGAGGACCGACTTTGGGGACCCCCTGCTCTACTTGCGTAAGTGAATGGCCTAAAATGGTCTTTAACTGGGTCGTTAACCCAGAGATCATGCCTTGAGAAAGAGTAACCGTCACCGAAGGAATTATTGGAAGGAGTGTACAAGTTTACAAAACAGATACAAGTTTTTTTTTCAAAGTAGCTTAAGACTAATCACATGGATGACCAAGACCAACACAGCCTTACATAGGGATAATTTTCAAAGGAGTTACACTCATAAATGTAACATATTTCATATTCATATTTATTTATATACTGTCATTCTGAAATTAACAATCCTGGCGGTTTACAATAAAACAATATATAAAAACCTAAGATCTATACATTCAAATATAAAACAATACCATTTGTTAACAATAAAATCATTACCATAAGGACTATGTTCAACTGTTTCTCCTGTTACTGTTTGTGTTAGTCAGCGTATGCTAAACTAAATAGCCATGTCGTAAGATCTTTTTTTAAATTGCTGTCTTTCCGTGCACGTAGTTCCACCGGCATTGTGCTCCAAAGTTTAGGTCCAGCCCTTTCTCTGACCTCACCTAGGGGAACTCCATGTACGGATGGAATGTGCAGAAGGCCTCTACTGGCAGATCTAAAGTTCCTTCTTGGAGCACATTAATGTAGAGAGGCATTCAGCCATTCTGTGTTATCATTATGAATCATGCTATGAATAATTGTAAGGACGTTGTACTGTGACCTATATTTAATTGGGAGCCAATGTAGTGATTTTTATGACAGGTGTGATGTGGTCAAATTTTTTATTCCCCGTTAATATTCTGGCTGTTGCATTTTGTAACCATTGCAGTGGACGAATTACAAGATTCAAAATCACTGAAAATCAATGTTTGCAACACTGTCCTGAAGTCGTCGTATGAGAGTAGAGGCTTTAAAGATGTTTAATTTATAGTAGCCATTTTTTTAATCTTTTGGCTAATATGTTTTTTCATTGATAGATTGCTGTCGACCATCAGATATTTCTATTTTTGTCTTATCACTCAGTGTTGCTATTGGTATTGGGGAAGAGGATTGAATTTTTCTATTTAAAAGTATTATTTCTATCTTTTGTGAGTTTATGACTAATCTCATATGTTTTAGTATCTGCGCGATTAGTGAATGTTCAATCAAGATTTCTATTGGAATGAGGAATTGTATATCATCTGCGTAAATGTAGCACTTAATGCCCATCTCTGAATATACTATTGTATCAATTTTCAAAAGCCCATTTACAGACAAAGTGTGCTTACATGTGTAAAACCCAATTTTAAGAATATAAATCCCTTCTGAAAATAACGCACTTAGCCCTCAACCAAAGCTATAACAAGACACAATCAATAAAGCCCAAGGCTCTTTATATGAAAAGAATCTAACCTAGGTGCACTAAACTTTCCCAAAATACACTTCCCATTTCTCCCACAAAATGTGAGCAGGGGTGAAATCAGGCTATAGAATCATCTCTGAAATCCCATGGCCTGCCAAAATAAACAAGGCCATAGCGCTCTGATGGAGTTCTTTCCATGACTGAGTATCACCAAGCAGCCTATTATACTCAAAGCAAGGCTGCCAGCCTACATCCACGGGCCACAACCCTATCAGGGGTAAACTGGGCTGTCGCCTCACCAGGGCCAAGTGGGCTGTAGTGACAGCCAAATCCCGGCCAGGTCTGAGGAGTCAGTGGTTGGAGACCCCGCTCTTGTTAAACACAGAAGCACTCCCTCCCACTACCACCAGCACCCCCCCCACCCCCCCCCATCAGCAAAACAATACATACCACTCGTAAAATAAAACAAACAATTACAACTGAAACAGGCAGTAATGACAATCAATAAACAAAATCAATAAACAACATAAATAAGGAAATAAAGAGTCCAAAAGTCAAGGGCGGGAGGGAAGATGGGACTGGAGGTCTTATCCTCCTTTTATACCTCTACCCACTGCCCCTCTCATGCCAGCCACGAAGGGCCCAGCCCACCCTGGTAATAAGCAGCGTGTGTACAGGTCTCCTGTACTGAAGAAGCAAGGCAGAAGAGTTGCACACCTGGAAGGAGGCTGCAACACAGCTGTTTCTGAATGCTGGCGTCTGAGCCTCAATTGCTGCACGTGGCGTGCGGATCACCAAGAAAGTGCGTTTTGCTTCCAGGCTGGCAGAATCACCTTAGCTGTGCATTCAGGCTGATGGGACAGGGGCAGCCTGCAGAGTGGCGTAGCCTGGAAGCTACACGGCCACGCGACCGCTGTCGGGGCCATGCAGGTTGACAAGGGCATGGCTAGTGGTTTTAAATGGCTTTGTACATTACAAGACGCTGTAAAAGAAATTACAACGGCAGACACATTTTGAGATGAAGTTGAGTCATGTTTGGTTGCAAATATCCTACAATTTTAGATAGCAAAGGTTTTCAGATACTGGATATCTTTTAATGAAACACCTTTGACAACAGCCCTGCACAGGTGAAACAGAGCTGTTTGCTACGTTTGGTTTGGCTTTATTTATATTAAATACTCTGTAGTGTTTCAGGTTTTTTCATGGATATTTTGATTTTCAAATAGTGTTTTGTTGTCTTTCAAAGATATTTTGGGACTTGGGGTTAAATGATTAAACTTTATTGATTTTATTTATTTGTTTGTTTGTTTTTATCTACCGACGTTCGTAGGAAACAGCACATCGGTTTACAACATAAGTCAAATACGCAATTAAAATGCAAACAGAATACAATCTTATAATCATAAAATACC
Organism: Rhinatrema bivittatum; assembly: GCF_901001135.1. Taxonomy (NCBI): domain Eukaryota; kingdom Metazoa; phylum Chordata; class Amphibia; order Gymnophiona; family Rhinatrematidae; genus Rhinatrema; species Rhinatrema bivittatum. The sequence continues at coordinate 340,469,451 of NC_042620.1, read as the reverse complement.
TAAAATTCATACTATCACAATAAAAGTAGTTATACCATCATAAAACAAAATGTATGATGTCTCTCATTAGAAAAGAAAATGCTTGCTGAAAGAGCCAGGTTTTGACACATTTTTTTAAAATGTTCTGATATTAGATTCGAGTCTTAAATTTTGCAGTAAGGAGTTCCATAATTGAGGCCCAGCGACTGATAAAGCTCTTTCTCTCACAGTGTTCAGAGGTGCTGATTTGGGAGATGGGATAGGTAAAGTTCTGTTACTTGCTGATCGTGTGTGGGACACGGAAATGAAAGGCAGCAGTAAGCCATTCGACTTTGTCGTTATAGAGGGTCTTATGAATGAATGATAGAGTTTTGAACTGGGTCCGATGTGTGAAAGGAAGCCAGTGTAGTTCTTTTTGAATAGGAGTTATGTGTTCAGATGTCCTAGTATTAGTTAATATTCTAGCAGCAGAATTTTGCAGAAGTTGGAGGGGTCTGGGAGTTGAAGCAGGGAGGCCTAATAGTAATGCATTACAGTATCGGTTTTTGAGAAAATGCGTGCTTGAAGGACTGTTCTGAAGTCATGTTTGTAAAGCAGTGGCCTTAATCTTTTAAGGACATGCAGTTTAAAGAAGCCATCTGTAATTATATTATTTATCCACCTTTTTAAGTTTATTTCGCTGTCAAGGATGATTCCGAGATCTTTAACTTTGTGTGAAATTGAGTATCTGTTAGATATTGTTTTTACTTCTGGAATATTCTGCTTTACAGACCCTGAACTGGCTTTATGAATAAAAGCTGTTCCAAGTATATTAGCCCTGGGGGAATTTGGTGCTACTGCAGAGCACAGATTTCCCCTCCTGCTCGCTGCGAAGATTCGGCGCAGAATTTGGCAGGCCCCGGTGTGCCGTGAGTGGAAGCCGTCCTGCTTGCGGCGAAGATGAAGTAGGCACCAGCGTGCTGCAAATGGAGGCCATCCTGCTCATGGCGAAGAAGGAACAGGCCCTGGTGTGCCTCAAGTGGAGGCCGTCCCGCTTGCGGCAAAGATGGAGCAGGCTCCAGTGAGAAGAGAGAGTGTGTGTGTGCGCGCGTGTGTGTGCGTAAGTCTGTGAGCCTGAGGGGTGAGAGAGGGAGCATGTGTGAGGTTGCATGAGTGTGGTGCCAGAGAGAGGGAGCCTATGTGAGGAGATTGTCAAGGAGTGTGTACATGTGTGAGATTGGGAGCCGTGTGTGAAAAAGGGATTGTATGTATGTGAGGATGCTTGTTTGTTTGTGAGAGAGGGAGCCTGTGTGAGTGTTGTGTATGTGTAAGAAAGAGAGCCTGTGTGAAGGGATGTGTATATGTGTGAGAGCCTGTGTGAAGGGATGTGTATGTGTGTGTGAGAGAGGGAGCCTATGTCTAGGGGGAGTGAGCGAGAGAGGGAGCCAGTGTGCAGGGGTGTGTGAGAGACAGACATAGGTAGCCTGAGTGAAGGTGTATGTGTGAGAGAGAAAAGCCTATGTGGGGGTGTGTGCAAGAGAGAGAGGGAGCTTGTATGAGGGTGTGTGTGTGTATGCGCGAGAGGGAGGAGTCTGTATGAAGGGGTGTGTGTGCGCGCGTGCATGCATGAGAGAGGGAGCCTATGTAGAGTGTGTGGTGTGTGTGTGTGTGTGCGCAAGAGAGAGAGAGAGAGGGAGCCTGTATGAAGGGGTGTTTTTGTGCACTAGAGAGAAAGTGCCTGTGTATAATATATATGTCTGAGTGAGAGACAGAGAGAGCCTGTGTGAGGGGCAGTATTAAGAGAGGGGTCAACCTCTGGGAATGGATGGGATTAAGCCTAGGGAGGAGGGGAGAGATATTGGTAGGTGGAGGAGTTGGGGCCTGAGAGGGCAAAGTGAAAGGAGACTGGCCAGGGGAGTAGGGAGAGCGAGTGGAAGGGACACTCTTACAGTGAATTTCTAGGGAAATTCTGCTCAAAATATTTAAAACTCTGCATCCTTGTATCTGTAAAAACAAAAGGAACCTTTCAACACCAACCTCACTTTAGTTAACACTATATCCTATGTTCCTTACTTAGGACTATGTACAATTATTATATGTAAAGATCACTGATACCACTTTAGTTAACACTATATCCTATGTTCCTTACTTAGGACTATGTACAATTATTATATATAAAGATTACTGATACCACTTTAGTTAACACTATATCCTATGCTCCTTACTTAGGACTATGTACAATTGTTATATGAAAAGATTATTGATACCACTTTAGTTAACACTATATGCTACGTTCCTTACTTAGGACTATGTACAATTGTTATATATAAAGATTACTGATACCACTTTAGTTAACACTATATCCTATGTTCCTTACTTAGGACTATGTACAATTATTATATGTAAAGATTACTGATACCACTTTAGTTAACACTATATCCTATGTTCCTTACTTAGGACTATGTACAATTATTATATGTAAAGATCACTGATACCACTTTAGTTAACACTATATCTTATGTTACTTAGGACTATGTACAATTGTTAGATGTAAAGATTACTGATCCCACTTTAGTTAACACTATATCCTATGTTCCTTACTTAGGACTATGCACAATTATTATATGTAAAGATCACTGATACCACTTTAGTTAACACTATATCCTATGTTCCTTACTTAGGACTATGTACAATTATTATATGTAAAGATCACTGATACCACTTTAGTTAACACTATATCCTATGTTCCTTACTTAGGACTATGTACAATTGCTATATGTAAAGATCACTGATACCACTTTAGTTAACACTATATCCTATGTTCCTTACTTAGGACTATGTACAATTATTATATGTAAAGATCACTGATACCACTTTAGTTAACACTATATCCTATGTTCCTTACTTAGGACTATGTACAATTATTATATGTAAAGATTACTGATACCACTTTAGTTAACACTATATCCTATGTTCCTTACTTAGGACTATGTACAATTATTATATGTAAAGATTACTGATACCACTTTAGTTAACACTATATCCTACGCTCCTTACTTAGGACTATGTACAATTGTTAGATGTAAAGATTACTGATACCACTTTAGTTAACACTATATCCTATGCTCCTTACTTAGGACTATGTACAATTGTTATATGAAAAGATTACTGATACCACTTTAGTTAACACTATATCCTATGTTCCTTACTTAGGACTATGTACAATTATTATATATAAAGATTACTGATACCACTTTAGTTAACACTATATCCTATGCTCCTTACTTAGGACTATGTACAATTATTATATGTAAAGATCACTGATACCACTTTAGTTAACACTATATCCTATGTTCCTTACTTAGGACTATGTACAATTGCTATATGTAAAGATCACTGATACCACTTTAGTTAACACTATATCCTATGTTCCTTACTTAGGACTATGTACAATTATTATATGTAAAGATCACTGATACCACTTTAGTTAACACTATATCCTATGTTCCTTACTTAGGACTATGTACAATTGTTAGATGTAAAGATTACTGATACCACTTTAGTTAACACTATATCCTATGTTCCTTACTTAGGACTATGCACAATTATTATATGTAAAGATCACTGATACCACTTTAGTTAACACTATATCCTATGTTCCTTACTTAGGACTATGTACAATTATTATAGGTAAAGATCACTGATACCACTTTAGTTAACACTATATCCTATGTTCCTTACTTAGGACTATGTACAATTATTATATGTATAGATCACTGATACCACTTTAGTTAACACTATATCCTATGTTCCTTACTTAGGACTATGTACAATTATTATATGTAAAGATCACTGATACCACTTTAGTTAACACTATATCCTATGTTCCTTACTTAGGACTATGTACAATTGCTATATGTAAAGATCACTGATACCACTTTAGTTAACACTATATCCTATGTTCCTTACTTAGGACTACAGAAGAATGAAAAGATGGATCGGTAAAAATGGACTTTTATTGGAACTTGCCCGACTCTGGCCGAGTTTCGCTCTGCCGAGCTGCCTCAGGGGCTGTGGCACATAAATATAAACAATTAAAAATGCACACAAACATAAATATTTGTATAAACATATGACATGATATAAAACATATTCAAAAAAATATATATTAAACGAATACATTAAATAGTAAAAACACTTCAACACGGAGACAGTGCTTGTTTTGTGTGCATAAGATAATGATGTTACATAAAAAGTTACGTGTTTGAAAGTACAGATACTGTGGCTGAAACATCAATTAAAAGTGGAAACAAATCTTACAAAAAACATGGTCTATAGTGATTGTTGCATTGCCCAATGCACTTCACCAAACAGCATATGGCTGATACATGCAAAATTTGTAACAAACAATAAAATATTATTAATTGAAATATATTATTGAGGAGGTCAATGTGTCTAATTATTAAGAAATGAAAAAATATAAATGATATGTAAAGATAGCAAACTAAATTTTGTACCTTGTTGAGCCAGAAACTTGGCTCTATATACTTTTGCTGATTTCCTAGGATGAAGGAGTATGAGTGAACACACCGAATCCGGGCTTGTCACTTGTGATTCATCAATCACTTGTGTGAACAGTATTGATGCAATTCTTATGGAACAAAAAATTCTCAATTATCTTAGTTATCAAGAAGGTAAAAAATGGACACATGCATTAGTCAGACTACAAATCTGAATGACTTCATTCTGAAATTGATACTGAAATCTTGTATCATTATTATCAAGCTGCTATATGTCTTTCAACTGATCACAAATTGATAGGGAGTTAACAGTAAAAAAGATGATGTCGAAAAATAAATGAATGGTGAACCTTACTGCATGTGAATGCAAACCATAATTTTTAATTTTTAATTTTTACAGTGTGTTAAATCTTGATCCGGTAGGTACCAGGAACAAATCAAAAATGAAATTAAAAGCAATACAATAATAAACTTCGCTACAAAATGAACAAATGGATAAAAGCAGCTTCGATACAATAGTGCTCCCTAGAAAGCTAAAATACACTTCGATACAATGCCAACAATACTTCTTATCAACAGTATATAGAAAATTTAAATTTAAAACGAGTGATATGCGGGAAGACGTGTGCCAAAGCAATGTAATAATAAAAAAAATGATGCGCTGAACAATAATTAAATTCCTAATATATAAAGTGCATAAGTGGATAAAAGCAGCTTCGATACAAAAGTGCTCCCTAGAAAGCTAAAATACACTTCAATACAATGCCAACAATACTTCTTATCAACAGTATATAGAAAATTTAAATTTAAAACGAGTGATATGCGGGAAGACGTGTGCCAAAGCAATGTAATAATAAAAATGATGCGCTGAACAATAATTAAATTCCTAATATATAAAAGTGCATAAGTCAAATAGCATATTGTGGCTATCCGCAAATATGTATCCATCGGAAGCTGTGTCACAATGAATACCGAACAAAAATGATGGAATCATTAATTGTGGATAATATCCAAGCGCAAGAAACTATGTCATATTAAGTATGCACTTAAGCAGACTAAAATATATAAGAGTGAAATCACTAGCTATTAAAACTAACTAATATTTTACCTTTGTTGAACTTGCACCGGTCACATACTGCTCTGACAAACACTGCAAGAACCAGTTAGTACCTGTATTGGACCTTTATTTTTCCCGCTTCTCACTCGAAATCACGCGAGAATAGACACATGTGTGGACAGATTGGCTCATAGGGAATGAGAGACATGAATAAAACCCTTCATAACGACTCTGGTGTGTAAAAAAAGTGAATTAATCAATACTGATCTAATCTGTGCAGTGATGCAAAAATGGTGACAAGAGGAGAAAATGTAATAAACAAATGTCTGCGGTTGACTCATATTCCTTCATTTGTGCAACTGCTGGAAAACGGATGTACGGTCAAAAGGTAAACACAAATATTTTAAAAACTTTAAAACACTGCATCTTTAAAAAAAGTAAATTAGTGTGAACATGTATAAAATCAAACATTCTTAAAAGATGCATCATTATTTGGAAAATCAAGTAAAAAATATATGAAGTAAATTTAAAGGGAAGATAAGGGGGGGGGAGGGGGGGAGGGGGGGGAAAAGGAAGGGGGAAAGGGAAAGGGGGTGGGGAAGAGGGAAGGGAAATTGGAAGGGAAAAAGGGGAGGGGGGGGGGAAGGAGGGAGGGAAAAGGGATAAGAAGGGCAAAGGGAGGGGGAAACAGAAGGGGAAGCACAACAAAAAATGCATGTGGACCTGAATATAATATTCCAAAATTAGAAAACCAAAAAATCAACAAAAACATATAGATAGATTATATATGCCATATATTGATTGCAAGAGAGGATTATGATCCATGTAAAATAAAGGTCTATAGGTATACACTGAGATCTGTTTCACCATTGAGACCCATGGGAGAAAGGGTCTTAAAATCAAAAATAAATTGTTGTTCTAATCTTAGTAACAAATTGTCAAAGTCACCCCCCCTCCAATTCCTTAGCGGCTGTTTGATGACACAGAATCTGAAGTCTGTGAAACTGTGGCCCATCTCTATCGCATGTGCGACCAATGGTTTACCCTCGCATTTTCTATTGATAGCACTCTTATGCTCTATGATTCTACTGCTGAACTGTCTTCTAGTTTTCCCTACGTATATTTTCTCACATGGACACTTTGCTATATAAATCACACCTACGCTTTTGCAATTAGTACGACTGCCGAGCTTGAAAATTCTACCAGTGTTAGGAATGAGTATAGATCGTGTTTTAAGATTAACTGGACATACGCTGCACTTCCCACAGGGTCCATGTCCTGTCTGATCGTTGCTAATGTTTTTAATGGATGGTAAAGCTGAAGGAGAAATGTATTCTTTTATGTTTTTATCGCGTTTATTCGCAATCATGACTTCTTTTCCTTTAAATTGTGGGAGAGACTGTACAATGTACCAATGTTTCTTAATGATTTTAATAATGTCATGTGAAAGTCCTGTGAAGGTAAGGGGGCAAATAATCTTCTCATTCTTAGTAACTTTCTTTTTTGGTTGCAACAAACCAGAGCGTTCCTGTGTTGCAGCCCTTGTCAAGCAACTTTCCACACAAGTTTTCGGATAACCCCTTTCTCTGAATCTATTCTTCATTTCAAAAGACCTAATCTTGAATGTCTTGTCATCAGTGCACAATCTTCTAAGGCGGAGGAATTGGCTGTAAGGCAAATTGCGTATTAGGGATTTGTTATGACAGCTGTCATATGCGAGGAGTTTATTCATATCTGTGGGCTTACGGTATATGTCCGTCATGAACCCTGTTGGAGTATTCATAATTAGAATATCTAGAAACGCGATTTTCTGCCTATTGAAATCCATCTTAAATTTAAGATTGCTATCCAACCTATTAATCCAATTCTTGAATTCCAACAGAGACTCCTCACTACCTTTCCATACAAGGAACACGTCGTCGATATACCGTTTCCACAGTAGGATGTTTCCACTGTATTTGCAATTGGTGAGATACCACTTTAGTTAACACTATATCCTATGCTCCTTACTTAGGACTATGTACAATTGTTATATGAAAAGATTATTGATACCACTTTAGTTAACACTATATGCTACGTTCCTTACTTAGGACTATGTACAATTGTTATATATAAAGATTACTGATACCACTTTAGTTAACACTATATCCTATGTTCCTTACTTAGGACTATGTACAATTATTATATGTAAAGATTACTGATACCACTTTAGTTAACACTATATCCTATGTTCCTTACTTAGGACTATGTACAATTATTATATGTAAAGATCACTGATACCACTTTAGTTAACACTATATCTTATGTTACTTAGGACTATGTACAATTGTTAGATGTAAAGATTACTGATCCCACTTTAGTTAACACTATATCCTATGTTCCTTCCTTAGGACTATGCACAATTATTATATGTAAAGATCACTGATACCACTTTAGTTAACACTATATCCTATGTTCCTTACTTAGGACTATGTACAATTATTATATGTAAAGATCACTGATACCACTTTAGTTAACACTATATCCTATGTTCCTTACTTAGGACTATGTACAATTGCTATATGTAAAGATCACTGATACCACTTTAGTTAACACTATATCCTATGTTCCTTACTTAGGACTATGTACAATTATTATATGTATAGATCACTGATACCACTTTAGTTAACACTATATCCTATGTTCCTTACTTAGGACTATGTACAATTATTATATGTAAAGATCACTGATACCACTTTAGTTAACACTATATCCTATGTTCCTTACTTAGGACTATGTACAATTGCTATATGTAAAGATCACTGATACCACTTTAGTTAACACTATATCCTATGTTCCTTACTTAGGACTATGTACAATTATTATATGTAAAGATTACTGATACCACTTTAGTTAACACTATATCCTATGTTCCTTACTTAGGACTATGTACAATTATTATATGTAAAGATCACTGATACCACTTTAGTTAACACTATATCCTATGTTCCTTACTTAGGACTATGTACAATTATTATATGTAAAGATTACTGATACCACTTTAGTTAACACTATATCCTATGTTCCTTACTTAGGACTATGTACAATTATTATATGTAAAGATTACTGATACCACTTTAGTTAACACTATATCCTACGCTCCTTACTTAGGACTATGTACAATTGTTAGATGTAAAGATTACTGATACCACTTTAGTTAACACTATATCCTATGCTCCTTACTTAGGACTATGTACAATTGTTATATGAAAAGATTACTGATACCACTTTAGTTAACACTATATCCTATGTTCCTTACTTAGGACTATGTACAATTATTATATATAAAGATTACTGATACCACTTTAGTTAACACTATATCCTATGCTCCTTACTTAGGACTATGTACAATTATTATATGTAAAGATCACTGATACCACTTTAGTTAACACTATATCCTATGTTCCTTACTTAGGACTATGTACAATTGCTATATGTAAAGATCACTGATACCACTTTAGTTAACACTATATCCTATGTTCCTTACTTAGGACTATGTACAATTATTATATGTAAAGATCACTGATACCACTTTAGTTAACACTATATCCTATGTTCCTTACTTAGGACTATGTACAATTATTATATGTAAAGATCACTGATACCACTTTAGTTAACACTATATCCTATGTTCCTTACTTAGGACTATGTACAATTGTTAGATGTAAAGATTACTGATACCACTTTAGTTAACACTATATCCTATGTTCCTTACTTAGGACTATGCACAATTATTATATGTAAAGATCACTGATACCACTTTAGTTAACACTATATCCTATGTTCCTTACTTAGGACTATGTACAATTATTATATGTATAGATCACTGATACCACTTTAGTTAACACTATATCCTATGTTCCTTACTTAGGACTATGTACAATTATTATATGTAAAGATCACTGATACCACTTTAGTTAACACTATATCCTATGTTCCTTACTTAGGACTATGTACAATTGCTATATGTAAAGATCACTGATACCACTTTAGTTAACACTATATCCTATGTTCCTTACTTAGGACTATGTACAATTATTATATGTAAAGATTACTGATACCACTTTAATTAACACTATATCCTATGTTCCTTACTTAGGACTATGTACAATTATTATATGTAAAGATTACTGATACCACTTTAGTTAACACTATATCCTATGTTCCTTACTTAGGACTATGTACAATTATTATATGTAAAGATCACTGATACCACTTTAGTTAACACTATATCCTATGTTCCTTACTTAGGACTATGTACAATTGTTATATGTAAAGATTACTGATATCACTTTAGTTAACATTTCCTCTATGTTCTACACATTTGATTATCTGTTTAATTGTTTATCTGTAATAAATGTTTTCTGTAATAGCCAAAGGAAACACTGAGGTTTCCAGCTCCACTCAGTTCGCTGTAAACCGATGTGATAGGAAAAGTAAAAAGTCATGGGATAGGTGGCGATGTCCTTTCGTGGATTGCAAACTGGCTAAAAGACAGGAAACAGAGAGTAGGATTAAATGGGCAATTTTCTCAGTGGAAGGGAGTGGACAGTGGAGTACCACAGGGTTCTGTGTTGGGACCCTTACTGTTCAATATATTTATAAATGATCTGGAAAGAAATACGACGAGTGAGATAATCAAATTTGCAGATGACACAAAATTGTGCAGAGTAGTTAAATCACAAGCAGATTGTGATAAATTGCAGGAAGACCTTGTGAGACTGGAAAATTGGGCATCCAAATGGCAGATGAAATTTAATGTGGATAAGTGCAAGGTGATGCATATAGGGAAAAATAACCCATGCTATAATTACACGATGTTGGGTTCCATATTAGGTGCTACAACCCAAGAAAGAGATCTAGGTGTCATAGTGGATAACACATTGAAATCGTCGGTTCAGTGTGCTGCGGCAGTCAAAAAAGCAAACAGAATGTTGGGAATTATTAGAAAAGGAATGATGAATAAAACGGAAAATGTCATAATGCCTCTGTATCGCTCCATGGTGAGACCGCACCTTGAATACTGTGTACAATTCTGGTCGCCGCATCTCAAAAAAGATATAATTGCGATGGAGAAGGTACAGAGAAGGGCTACCAAAATGATAAGGGGAATGGAACAACTCCCCTATGAGGAAAGACTAAAGAGGTTAGGACTTTTCAGCTTGGAGAAGAGACGACTGAGGGGGGATATGATAGAGGTGTTTAAATCATGAGAGGTCTAGAACGGGTAGATGTGAATCGGTTATTTACTCTTTCGGATAGTAGAAGGACTAGGGGACACTCCATGAAGTTAGCATGGGGCACATTTAAAACTAATCGGAGAAAGTTCTTTTTTACTCAATGCACAATTAAACTCTGGAATTTGTTGCCAGAGAATGTGGTTCGTGCAGTTAGTATAGCTGTGTTTAAAAAAGGATTGGATAAGTTCTTGGAGGAGAAGTCCATTACCTGCTATTAAGTTCACTTAGGGGTAGATTTTAAAAGAAGCGCGATCAGCCTACTTTTGCTTGCGCATCAGACTCAAGCAAAAGTACGCTGGATTTTAGTAGATACGCGCGGAGCCGCGCGTATCCACTAAAATCCTGGATCGGCGCGCGCAAGGCTATCGATTTTGTATAGCCTGCGCGCGCCGAGCCGCGCTGCCTCCCCCCGTTCCCTCCAAGGACGCTCCGAAATCGGAGCGGCCTCGGAGGGAACTTTCCTTTGCCCTCCCCTCACCTTACCCTCCCTTCCCCTACCTAACCCACCCGCCTGGCCCTGTCTAAACCCCCCCCTTACCTTTGTCGGGGGATTTACGCCTCCCGGAGGGAGGCGTAAATCCCCGCGCGCCAGCGGGCCTCCTGTGCGCCGGGCCGCGACCTGGGGGCGGGTACGGAGGGCGCGGCCACGCCCCTGGGCCGTAGCCACGCCCCGTACCCGCCCCCAAAACGCTGCCGACACGCCCCCGAAACGCCGCGACGACCGAACCCGCCCCCGACACGCCCCCCTCCGAGAACCCCGGGACTTACGCGAGTCCCGGGGCTCTGCGCGCGCCGGGAGGCCTATGTAAAATAGGCTTCCCGGCGCGCAGGGCCCTGCTCGCGTAAATCCGCCCGGTTTTGGGCGGATTTACGCGAGCAGGGCGCTGAAAATCCGCCCCTTAGAGAATAGCCACTGCCATTAGCAATGGTTACATGGAATAGACTTAGTTTTTGGGTACTTGCCAGGTTCTTATGGCCTGGATTGGCCACTGTTGGAAACAGGATGCTTTGCTTGATGGACCCTTGGTCTGACCCAGTATGGCATTTTCTTATGTTCTTATGTTCTTATGATATGTAAAATCGAATATCGGTATATAAAAATAATAAATAAATAAAATTTTAAGTAATCACTTTTTTCTGTATTACATTTGTAATTAATTCCTTAAAAACTGTCGTGTATATTGTATTATTTTGACCAATATAAAGTATGCAGAATTTTACATTTTTTGTGTGCAGAATTTAAACATTTTCTTTTGCACAGAATTCCCCCAGGAGTAGCATTATCACTAGGAAACACAAACTTTCTCTCTTCTTGTCTTTACAGCGCCCATCCAGCAGTAACCTTATGCAGTATAGAAAATATGGATATTTTTTGTTAGATTGTTAACTTAATCAGCTTCGAGTAGCATTCTTTTTTTTTTGTACATAAGTAACCAATGAGATAACTTTCAGACCGCACCTTCTATTTAACTTCTAATTTACAGTTAAGAACCTATTATGGCTTTAAAATATTCGACCATCCATCTGAAGCAGCAGCAGCGAGCAATGTTCTGTGCTGTCAGGTCTATTAAGCAATTCTCTATTTAAGCAGAATTTATATTTAGTTCAGTCAATTAATGCAGGGCTTATCAGGTTCACGGTAATTACTATTCCCCACCCCCCCATTATTTTCACTGCAGCAGGAGAAGTGACGTCAGGAGGAGATTTTTGCGTTATCACACAAGTCCTGATTCCACTCTTGCACCGGCAGGAGGTATTCACCCTCCTACTCCCCTCAGACAAATTACCGAGTATAAGTAACAGAGGCAGAGCAGCTTCTGCTCGCAGATCGCTCTGAGTGCCTGGCAGGGCATGTGCGGATAAACTCCACGCACTAAGCAATGTTTTGGCAATGCTGGGCTTAGCCACGGCTGAACTGTTTTACTTCACGGAACAGACCGTTTTTGTCCTCGTAGCCCAACTGGGAAAATCTCTCTCTCTCTCTAAATAAAAAGATCCGCAAATGATGGGGGGTTTTTTGTTTCCAAGGCAGGCAGAGCAAATCCAAGTATTGATGTTTCATTGAGTTTTATAATAGGGAAATTAAAACTTTGTTTAGCAATGTGTATGTGGGGACAAAAAAACACCTCATATTTTTTTATATCACAAGGCAGAAACCCTTCACAAAAGCTTAGCTGTGGCTCACACATGTAAAACACGATGTTACGCGTGTAGTTTGTCCAAATGCTCTTGGGTGGATTTTCTTCTGAAGAGCATGCCCTCAGGATCCAAGATGGCGACAGCTGCAGTTTGAGTTCCAGCTCATTAGGGTTTTCATCTCTATCAACCCTGAGATTTCATCCAACAATTGCAAGACGGGGGAGAAGGAAGGAAGGCCGAGAACTTGCTCTTTTAGTCTTCTGAGCTTTCAGTCCTCCAGAAACATCCTTGGTGAAAGCACCAGCATTTGTAGCATCTGTGCCAGACTTGGATCTTTTCATTGAGCCTCGGTGGGCAGTTCCCCTCATCCAGCCACATGCTGGCTGGCATGCAATAACTATTTTATAAGCAGGGCTTCTGATCCTAGGTGTTTGTAAATTGCAAATGTAGGTGTTCATTTCTCAGGCAATTAAGTGTGTTTATCTGTGTTTTCACATTGCAAGCAATATCTCTAGGGGGCCATTTTTAGGGTGATTCAGTTTTATACAAAGAAAAAAGAACCATGCAAAAGCCTTCCACAAATTAAAAACAAAACAAGGATGAGGATGAGGATGGAGAAAAGATGCTTGGATGTCAGGATGAGAGGACTGAGAGTATGTGTGTGCGGGGTGGGGTGCGGTGGGGAGGGGGATGGGTGTATGTAGATCCCCTTTGCACGCCTCCTCCTCCTCCTGATCTTCCCTCTCCCCTCTCCCTTCAACTTTCCCTTGCACTCCCTTCTCCCTCTCCACTTACATCAATTTCACACTGGTCCCACTCCTACAGCATTGACTCCTTTTGGGCCAGCAAGGCTTGGGTTTCCCCATGGTCCTCTCCTCCCACAGTACCTCTCCTTGGACTGGCAAGAATTGGGCTCCCCATCAGTCCCTCTCCGATGATGTTTTTCAGGTGTTGCTCTCACGTTTCTTCTTGATGCTTGAGGGCAGCAGCCAGATGATGTCACTGGAGCTCCCCAGTGTAAGTCTATTTTGGGGCGGCTTTCGTTAGAAATGAAAAAAATGTATCCATGGGGATTGTTTTATTGAGGCTTCAGTTTTAACTGAAATTCAGAAGCCCTGCTTATAAGTTTGGAGTCAAATGGTGGTTGGGTCTAAAAGAAATGGATGATGTCAAGAAAGTTCAGATAGACAATCATCAATTGGAATCCATTCTAGAACAGACTGCCCTACTAAAATTAGTGAAAAAGAAAACCACTTCTCACTAAGGGGGTCATTTTCTAACGGGATTGCACGCGAAAGCTAAATCGGGGCGGAGTCGGGGAGGCGTCGGCACCGGAAGAGGAGAAGTCGGGACGGAAACAATCGCTGGCTGCGAAAAAGGTAAGAACTCTTATCGCTGCCAGTAGCGCGCCCAATAGCACCACCTTTTATGATGGCGCTATTGGGTGCAAAAGCCGGCAGCGATAACACCGTGGTGGTGCGATCGCTGCCGGCTTTCGCAGGCCCACCCCCCACTTCGCCCCCCGCCCCCAGTTACCGCCGGATTCTCTAAGGTCCGCGACCTTAGAAAATCCAGGCATAAGTTTCTTGGTTTATGGTAGAGTGCTTGGAACTGAAATGTAACGAGCGTTATGTCCTAAATTACAATATGAATGTTTTTATTTGTAACCCACCCCGAACTTTGGAGGGTGCAGGAAATAAATACTTTTCAAATAAATAAATAAATAGAAAGACGGTGGCAAAATATCCTGAGACAGTTGAGCGAGTTAGTGTATTGGAAGCTTTTATGAATTATAGACTATATTTAGATCAGGTGACGAGGCACATATTTTGCTCTTAAAATGACTTCTGCATTAAATTGCCCATTAGAGCTGTTTGCCATCATTAAGCAGTTATTGCATGATAATAATAATACATCAAATATAAAAGAGTTGGATACTACAAGTGTGACAAATTATTTGTTAATAAACGAGTTCCCTCTGTACTGCCTTGAGAAAGGCTAAGGAGGAACTAATGGCATTGAACCAGGGGTACTAGAAGGAGTTAATAGCTTAGGTAATGGATGGTCTTCTTTTCGTACTATTACAGATCAAGAGGCAATATCCCTGTTATCGTCATTAAAACCAAATGGCAGCATTTTAAATTCTTGCCCTCTTTGGCTGATTCACGTGTTGAAAGATAAATTTGTTGGATTACTTACTGACCATTGCTAATACTTCACTTAAACAAAAGCCTATGCCTGAGTTATTGAAGGTGGCTGTTGCAACTCCAGTCTTAAAAAAGCCAACAGCTGTTCGTAAATAACTATCGATTATGGACCAAACTCTAATCCGCCGAGACGGATGAAATTTCTTGAAAAGTTTGTTTTGCCAAAACTAAAAATTGTTAGATTGATGATAATGATTTCCTGGCCCCTAATCAATGCTGCTTCTCTACCGATCATAGATTAGAAACTTTACTCATGTCAAGTGTACGACTCATTGTTACAAGAAATAGATAAGGATAATATTATTATTATGATATTATTGGATGTATCATCCACTTTTGACGTCCTGTCACAAAATGTTAACCCCGATTGTCTTTGCTTGGCACAGCAAGAATGGTGCTGCTATAGTTTTCCTGTTATAGTAAACATCTGAGATAACGTTGAAAGTAAAGGGTAATGAGGTGGAATTCAGAAACAACTTGTGATGGGCATGCCACTGGGCTCGGCCTTATCCAACTCTTTATTCAATGTATACCGGACTCCATTGGCTGGCTTGCTGAAGTCCTTAGGAATCATTTCTCAATTTTATGCTAATGATATTCAATTGTTGCTCCCTGTAGTTAGCTCAGTCCAAACAATTTTTGTTCAAATGTTGGAATGTACGACAAAGATTGAACATTGGTTACCAATCAGAGTTTGGCACTTGAGTAGGGCCACCAGGCAATTGCCCAAGACACTGTGAGCCGGAGGGGGGGGGATGCCCAGGCACCACCAGCATCACTGCTGCAGCCAAAGAGAGTCCTGCCATGGTCATGGCGGTATAAGAGAGTCCCAGCATGGCCATGACGGATGCCATCCAGCCACGGGCCAAAGAGAGTCCCAGTGTGGTCACAGTAGATCTCCTCCCACCCCCCTACTCCTACTACTGCCGTGTCTGGAGGGTTGGGTGTGTTGTAGCTGGGGGGGGATGGGGGATGAATTTATGCATGTAACTTTAATTTTCAGACACCATGAGGATAACTTTCTAATAGCTCATGAAGGGCTAAAGTCTGCATGCAACAAATACTTGCAGACTTTAGTCGGAAGTTTGAAAGTGAACTTATGCACTCAAGTCCATTGTGAAAATTAGTGGGTATATGCATAACCCTGCCCAGCATATGCACATACGTTTACGCCGGTTAGAGAGCAAGTAGAAATGTGTATGTGTGCACTTACACACATACACATTTCTACTTGCTCTCCCCAGCTCCAGTCCCCAGTACACCTTTTTGCAGTGTGCAAAAATGAATGCTGAGAATCCCTTCTGCACATACTTTTATGTGCATAAAAGTCCCAGTTTTCAAAGACCAATTTATGTGCACGACATTGGGTTTTATGTGCAAAAATGCTTTTGAAAATTCAGCCTTCTAAGTGTAACCAATCCGTTTAAGATGTCCATCATTGTTTTGCAATGAGGAAAGCTACGTGCATCTCTTCACCTGATATTTCAACACAAATCATGTAGGGTAATTTTGTATCTGTTTTGTTTTGTTTTTATTTTTTGTGCATGAAAATGCAGCCCTCTGTTCTTAGTTCACAAGAAGAAAGCAGCAGAGAGCAATCTGAGTCCTGGGCTTCACAGTGGTCTGAGGTATAGACTTTGATTAGGCGACCTGGGCCCACAGAAACAGCCTTTTCCAGAGAACCAACAGCCTAGAAAGACGTGCCACGGTTTTGTTTTCCATTCACAAACAGCAGAGACCCTACATACATGTTCCTCAAGCCTCGTTATTGACATTTCACATGCTTTTATTATTTTTGTCCACATGACATTATAGTTGTTCATCCACTCACACTAAACAGGTTTTTACAGTACCGAACGTCGTCGTCCGTCTCCCCCACCTCCAAAAAAAATAAATAAATAAAAGCACTAACAGACAATTAGGAAAAATATCACCTACCTGAATTCATGAGTCTTTTACTATGAGTGGAAATCATACGCACCCGAAATGTCTGACATGTTATTGACCAAATCCACTGGCCCACCTAATCTTTGGCTGACAAATGGCTGCTTCAGAAATGGGTCATACATACTTTTTGGGTGCATACTTTTCAGAATCTGTATTGTAAGGGAATATGAGGGAATAACAGAATATGTTGCTATCTGCACACATGCACTTAACAGTCCATGTACCAAGGAAATATTCTAAGGAAAATATACATTATCGAATAGCAATATCTAATCAGATATAAAGGTTTCAGTCTTTCTTCTAATACAAATAAACTACTACATTTGATTTAATCCTTGATAAAATCAGATTGTCAGAACCAGATAAGAATCGCAGCCTTTATTCAAGATGCCATCTTCTCCTCTATGACTAATACACTATTTGTATTATGGGAAAACTTGCAGCGTTGGAATACTACGAAATAAATCAAGCCCTCTGCTTTATGCACTCTTAAAAGACAAATCCCATTAGGATTCCACTCTGCATGGCTGTTGGTTAAAATCATTGACCAATATCCTGATAAATTAATCAGCTGAGGTAATGCAGGCCTCCCTGTCATCATTTGCCACTAATCTGCATTTAGAATTCACGTCAGCTTCCCGGGGCCCCCGCGGAGGGATGTTCATCAATTCTCCATGCTCTGCTCCAGTTTACTCGAGATGTACGACTTAAGAGGAAATTGTTTACAGAAAGCCTAGCATCGTACAATTGTACCGCGCTACTGCTAGCCTTTGTACAGGCTCAGAACAAATGTAACCATTACATAATAATTACTTCAGAAACGCGCCAGCCATGACCAAATTAGGGTTGGGTTTTTTTTATGTAGTGGAAGTGTGCTTTGTTGTTCTTGAAATTTCTTTGATCTTGCTTGAGCAGTACTATGGCGAGATTAAAGCATTTTAAATGGATAACTGACTGGGGAAAAAAAAATCTTGACTTGTTATTTGTTTGAGACACCGCGGTGAGATAATATATAATCTCACTTTCAGGCTTTCCCCTATCAGTTTCCACACTTCATGTCGCATTTTTGATGCTATACGATATATCCTGGATGCAAGCGAAACGCGCCCGCACGCACCTCATCGTGTCAGGGATATTTATGAAAATATTGCTCCGGGTTTTACCGATAAAACTGGCCTGCTCCAGAGCAATTCCTGTGCTGCAGCAAAGCTTTCATAAATCACCCACTTCGGAGTTCCTATTTCTAATTAAATCAGCATTTAGTACCCATGAAAAGCAAGGCAAATGATCGTAGCAAAAGAGACTGCTATTTAAGGCCATAATTTTTCAATTCTCTGTGGTACAAATAGGATACATGCTCAGGCTAGAAATATCGTTAAAGCACAATTGAAGCCCTGAGAGACATCAAATTATCAGAAAGACATTGGTTCCAGGCGTGTTCATAACCGTCAGCAAAATGGGGAGTGCAGGTTCTTTTAAAAAAAAAAATTAATTAGCCAAAGGTTAATAAAAAGATAACTACAAAACGATTGTGTCTAAGGGGTAGACAAACAAGGGAGGAGGTGTGGCCCAGCAGTTTTAAACAATGAGATATGAGCCAGGGGAGTTGTGTGCGTCAGCTCGGACAGATCACTTAATCTTGCTCTTGGGGGCATGGACTCGTCATCCCTTATGCGGTTTGGCTGAAAATGCTGAAATTATAACAACAATAACTCTGAGCTTGAGTAATAATAATAATAATATTGGGTAATAACTGGGTAATAATGCAGTGCCTTTCCACTGTAAGGCTGTCATGTTGATTATGCATGTAAGTTTCTTAACTATTTAGCTTAGAATTCATTGAGTCTTTGGAGGAAAGGCACAATGAAACCTTAATGCAGCATTGTTTACCGTTTAAACTAGTGCAACCACGTCTGCCTTGCAGAATCTCCTCAGTTCACCTGATATCATTCTGTCCGTAGCAGAGAATACAATGCAGATGGTCACAGTTGTGGCCTACCACACAGGAATAATTCCAACAACCTTTCCAAATATGTCTTCCTCCAAGCTTGATGCAATAAATGTATGTGTGACTGAATTACTTTAGGATTATGAAAACTCAGTAGCTAGGATTAATTCTTGGCAAACAGTAGCAGCTGATCTAAGAGCCATAGATTGAGAGAGAGAGTGAAATGTAACTTGCTCCTGTTCAGCTGGATTGTTTTTGTGGTATCTACCTTGCTTTTCCCTAAACCTTGCACTGCTATTTTATCTATGGAGAAATCCTGAATAACTTCCACCAAATCCTGAATAACAATCCACCAAAGATGACTGTAGCTTATTTCTGCTCTCAGGCTATCACTAGCTTGTTCCCTTTTCGTAGCAATGAGCAGAAACTTAACCCTGCTTGGTTAAGAGCATCATCAGATGACAGTTTGCACCCGAGCCTGTCCTTGGTGGATACTAGACTGGTTAAGGAGTCGGCGAACCCACATCCCTAATTGGCATGGGTTGGTCAGCGGCCAGAGCAGACAGACATGTCTAGTGACGGCCTGTGCAGACCCAGTATAGGAATACGGTATGCTGATTGTCCAAGCGTGTAGGGGGCACGGAGAGCGCAAGGAAACTGGCCATGCTAGGCAGGGCAGAGAGGGAAAAGAAGGGGATTATGTCAGGTTGTTAGGGGAAAGGAAAGGGGATTATACTGGAATGGATAGTGTACAGGGTATGGAAGGGGATTATACTAGGCTGGATAGTATACAGGGAAGGAAGGGGATTGTACTGGGGTGGATAGTGTACAGGGAAGGGATGTGGATTACACTGGGCTGCATAGCATACATGGGCAGGGAAGCAGATTATACTGGGGTGGATAGTGTACAGGGCAGGGAAGGGGATTATACTGGGGTGGATAGCGTACAGGGAAGGGAAGGGGATTATACTGGGGTGGATAGCGTACAGGGAAGGGAAGGGGATTATACTGGGGTGGATAGCGTACAGGGAAGGGAAGGGGATTATACTGGGGTGGATAGCGTACAGGGAAGGGAAGGGGATTATACTGGGGTGGATAGCGTACAGGGTATGGAAGGGGATTATACTAGGCTGGATAGTATACAGGGAAGGAAGGGGATTGTACTGGGGTGGATAGTGTACATGGAAGGGATGTGGATTACACTGGGCTGCATAGCATACATAGAAGGGAAGGGGATTATACTGGGGTGGATAGCGTACAGGGCAGGGAAGCGGATTATACTGGGGTGGATAGCGTACAGGGCAGGGAAGGGGATTATACTGGGGTGGATAGCGTACAGGGAAGGGATGTGGATTATACTGGGGTGGACAGCGTACAGGGAAGGGAAGGGGATTATACTGGGGTGGACAGCATACAGGGAAGGGAAGGGGATTATACTGGGGTGGATAGCGTACAGGGAAGGGAAGGGGATTATACTGGGGTGGATAGCGTACAGGGTATGGAAGGGGATTATACTGGGGTGGATAGCGTACAGGGAAGGGAGGGGATTATACTGGGGTGGATAGCGTACAGGGAAGGGATGTGGATTATACTGGGGTGGATAGTGTACAGGGAAGGGATGTGGATTATACTGGGGTGGATAGCGTACAGGGAAGGGATGTGGATTATACTGGGGTGGATAGTGTACAGGGAAGGGATGTGGATTATACTGGGGTGGATAGCGTACAGGGAAGGGATGTGGATTATACTGGGGTGGATAGTGTACAGGGAAGGGATGTGGATTATACTGGGGTGGATAGTGTACAGGGAAGGGAAGGGGATTATACTGGGGTGGATAGTGTACAGGGAAGGGATGTGGATTATACTGGGGTGGATAGCGTACAGGGAAGGGATGTGGATTATACTGGGGTGGATAGTGTACAGGGAAGGGATGTGGATTATACTGGGGTGGATAGCGTACAGGGAAGGGAAGGGGATTATACTGGGGTGGATAGCGGGAAGGGAAGGGGATTATACTGGGGTGGATAGCGTACAGGGAAGGGAAGGGGATTATACTGGGGTGGATAGCGTACAGGGAAGGGATGTGGATTATACTGGGGTGGATAGCGTACAGGGAAGGGAAGGGGATTATACTGGGGTGGATAGCGTACAGGGAAGGGAAGGGGATTATACTGGGGTGGATAGCGTACAGGGAAGGGATGTGGATTATACTGGGGTGGATAGCGTACAGGGAAGGGATGTGGATTATACTGGGGTGGATAGCGTACAGGGAAGGGATGTGGATTATACTGGGGTGGACAGCGTACAGGGAAGGGAAGGGGATTATACTGGGGTGGATAGCGTACAGGGAAGGGATGTGGATTATACTGGGGTGGATAGCGTACAGGGAAGGGGATTATACTGGGGTGGATAGCGTACAGGGAAGGGATGTGGATTATACTGGGGTGGACAGCGTACAGGGAAGGGAAGGGGATTATACTGGGGTGGATAGCGTACAGGGAAGGGAAGGGGATTATACTGGGGTGGATAGCGTACAGGGAAGGGAAGGGGATTATACTGGAGTGGATAGCGTACAGGGAAGGGAAGGGGATTATACTGGGGTGGATAGCGTACAGGGAAGGGATGTGGATTATGCTGGGATGGAGAAAGGAGAGGTAAAGGACAGTAATAATGTTGGAGTGGGAAGGGATAGAGAGGCGCTGCTGATGCTGTGTACTTACTGAGTCCCGTCACTCCAGTTACCTGACGCTCGGTAATGCGTGTCTGCTGTCTCGGGATACTCGCTGCGCAGTGTTCCTCTCTTCCTTCGTCTTTGTTTCTCTCTCACTCGGCGGATCTCTCTTCTCACTCACAGTCCGCACTCTCACACTGCACTGCTAGGGCAGCTCTTTCTTTTGGTCACTGGATTACCGCATCCCTCCTTCCACCTGTCAGGTGCTCCTGTCTCTTCACATCCTTACAGTCCAGTATTGCTCTAGATACCATTCGGGACGGGACCCAATTTGCTCCTCATCTACGAGGCCGGCTAACCTTGCTCCTGGAAGCCACGGAGGGCCAGATGTCCCAACGACTTTCTCATTTTGTGTCAGAGGGGAAAACATTTAGCACATCTGGCCCTGTGTAAGGCTTGCCGATTGCACTGTCGAAAGCCACACGTGCTCCATTCATACCCTGGTATCCCAGTTCTGTTTCTCATTGGCCTATCCTTTCGGTTCCCATGGCCGGCCACACATCAAGCCCTCAGATTAGTCATCGGATACCAGAGATAGTCTTGAAAGAGACGCTCACGTGTGTGAGGTTAGATCTGCAGGGACACTCGCTTTACTGCAGAATCTCACATCTTTGCTCGTGATAGAAGAACAAGACGGTTAATTTTACTGAACCTCTATTTAGACCTGCAAGTTTAAAACTGCAAGGAAAAAAAAAAAATACTGCGGCCCCGTTTCTTGTCTTCAGATTAAGGAATATGAAAGGCTTTAGGAATAAACTGCTTGCCAGGTGTTAGGTAGGCAGGCAAAAGACTAATACGCCATTTACCCGCTAGCTAGCAGGCCTCTCTTTTTTCTTTTTAAAATTTTCTCCATGAAAACAGATATTCTTCCTTGCTCTCGAGCTATGAAAATATATTCCCCATAACCTTCATTCTGTAGTCCAGCCTGATGCGGAGATCTAGGCATGGATTCCCGTTCACTGTTTTTAATGTCCTCTTCCCCAAGCACTCTCCACACCCACACACACACACACACACACACACACACACGCGTGCACACACACACACGCGCACGCACGCACACACGCGCACACACACACACACACGCATGCACACACACGCATGCACACACGCATGCACACACGCACGCACACACGTGCGCACACACACAAGCACGCACGCACACGCATGCACGCACACGCACGCGCACACACACGTGCGCGCACACACGCACACACACGCACACACACAAGTGCGCATACAAACCTACGCATGCAGACACCTCTTCCCGCCCCTCCCTGCGCACATCTAAACTGAAACACTCTTGCACAGACGCACAACTGACTGCAATCCAGGTCAAATCACTTCGGCATTTCCTCCGCCCTCTTGACTTTGCGTCTTTCTTTACAGAGCCAGCGCTGGGTTTCTGTCTCACTGACCCCCCAACCTTCAGCTAAATCTCCTTTCTGATCTAATCACACGCTGATTTCAGGGCACACTTATTCCCAAAACGAACGTGCGCGGCGCCGCTCACAGATTCACGTATCTGCTCCACTCCTGATGCTATTAGGAGGGCCAGAATAAAAGTCCTCAGTTTGGCTCCGTTACTCATGCAGGATTCATTGGGAGTAGCTGATCCATCTCCTTTGTGGGGGTGGGCATAGCCTAAAATAATTCAGAAGAGTGTCAAAAACATAGGAACGCTTATTTCAGTCGTTTTGTTGGTTTTCCCTGACCTATAGTAGATGCCTTTCCATGGTACTAGCTAGCATCGGGGGACTTGCAAGGGTATTAATCTTCTAATTACCCATTCAAATGAACCCTGGTACTACCCTGGATAGTTTCCGTTTCCTCTCGGGAAAGGATTTGAAAACGGATAGCCAGTCAACATCTACTGTACATATAGGAAATGCATGCATACAAATGTGTCTCTTGTACACCCGCTCCTAATACATACAAATTGGAGATCTGCATGGGCCAGTCCTTTAAATATAGGACCTAGAGATATACAAAGCATATTGTACTACATTGAAAGGAATATATATTACAATCAGTAACAATTTTTGGCCCAGCGTTCCAAATAACGCTCAAGGCAGCTTAAAGCATTATTAGTATTCAGTTACCATAAATCCCTACCCGAAGAGCTTACAGTCTAAGTGGGTACCTAAGGCAATAGGTGATAAAGGGACGCACCCAAGGTCACAAACAGCATCAGTGGCGGAAATGGGATTTAAACCCTGGGTTTTCCTGATTGGCAGATTACTGCTGTACCCATTAGGCCATTCCTTCTCCCAGAGGTCAGCCTTAGGTATTTTGAGCGAACTTTGCCTTTGTCCCTTCACGCAGTTTCCTCCTACAGGAGAAGAATAGCCTGTAAACAAAGAGGGGGTGTAAGGCAAGATCACCCCGAGCCTCTGCAGCACTGCGGGCCGCTGGAGCTCCCGACAGAGGATCGCGTTGAGCATCTGGGGTCTCGTTTTCTTACAAACAAAAATGGAACATCTATGTCCGTATCGTAACATCTGCTTGCATCATGTTGGTAATAAGGACCTCAGGTTACAATTATTAATTAGACCTCCAGATAGTTTTGGTTTTTTTTGAATGCAATGATCATTCAAGCTAGCGGGTTAGGTGCATGTGCAAGAATTCCATGCAACTCAACGTGAACGAGCGGCCTTTCAGCTCATTACCAGAGTGAAGCTGGTCGTTCTCCGAGCAAGCACGTGCAATTCCACCGAAAGCCGATGGGTTTTCCAAAAGAGAAGCCGACTAGATCCTGGTTTAAGATTCAGCGAAATTTATGGTGCAGATCTGCTGCAGCTTAAATGGGAAAAATAACGCCTGTCCATAACGTGATGCTGTTATAATAAACTGTGAGCAATACTTGAAAAACAGGAGAGTCCAAATAATACCTCTCCCTCCTACAGGCAGTTCATCCCTATATGTAATTGTGCATACTCCTTAACCAAATTCACTTCTCTGATCACAGGTGGAGTTAGCAGATGACATCCTGACCCTAGAATTGCTGGAGCTGGTCGTGTTTTCCTTTGGAAAATCTCCGTACATCCAGCGGGACAACACCAGGGCTCACTCAGCCTGTCCTAAGTGACACGGGGGGTTCATCTGGCATCCCCCCCCCCAAAAAAAAATGTCGCTTTCACCACAGCAGACCTAACGACTGGCACGCTTGACCTGCTAAAGATGGCTCCAGCAGCAATAATGCCCGCCCTATTCTTGCACTGGAAGCCCGATCGTCATCCTGGGCCTGATGGAAGCGGAGTCAAAAAAAAACAATCCCGTCCAGACGCTAGGACCGCACTACCTCACCCCCTCGTGCCTTTTCTTCCACGCTCCTTGCCATTCTTTTTTTTTTCTCTCTAACGTAGGATTCATATCAAGGAGTCAACCAGGTTAAACAAACTCTCTTGGCCGGAGCGCACCACAAGAGTACACGATCGTGCAATTAGTTACTGGGAGTGTGACGTTTTCAAGGTTTCACAAGGACTCCGTTTCTACACTTTCATTATCGAGTCTCCTGACAGAATATTCCCAAGCGCATTTCATCTTCGATTCTTAATGGATGAGAGGAGATTGAACTTGGCTGGGGGGGATAGGGAAACTTCAAAGGGCTTTAAGATTCGGCATTTTCAAAAACGGAGGAGGAGGAGGAGGCGAAATGCATTTGGAAAGGGATTGCAAAAAAACGCAGCGAGATCTGGGGATGGCATTTTGCCACCATGTGCTGGAAAATAATAGGTGTCTTGAGTGCTCATTATTTTTTCCAATTTATTCGTAATGGTTTCCACGTGAAATTCGAGACAGATTTATTACCGCAATAAGAATATATATTAAAAAAAAAAGAGTTTGTTCACCCTAAAACTGGAACTCTTGCAATTAGCCCATTCCCTGCCAGCAACAATCAGAAAACAGGAATAATAGCACTAGATCAAGGCCCCCTTCCTGACTGTAGCTCTTGCCATTTGCACACAGCTTTCTAATTATGACTTGGCTCTTTCGCCATCCCTGGAAGATGTCCTTAAAACACCAGACGTGTTACACTACTGCTTTGCATCCTGGCGTCTGCTCGGCCAAAGCTGCATCAAGATTCATTTCCGCCTTTCTTCGGACCAGAAATGCTCCCTCCCCCCTCCACCCTTGACTGTTTTTGCACAAATATTTTCTCGCCCGTCCTTACTAAAATGGTTTAAATGCTTCAATCCATCATTACCCAAACAATTTGCATTTTGCTCCAGTCATTTCTTTACATGAGATCACACAATTCTTCTTTGTCCTGACAAGAGCTTGCAGAAGGTTTACAGAGAGAACGTTTTTATGCCTCTCTCAGCTGCATGTGCATGTTTTGACAGCTTCTAATCCTGCTACCAATCACTAAAGCACGCGTGCACGTGCACACGGGGGCGCGCGCACAGACACACACACACACACACGCCCTCCCTCTCCCTTTGGAAAGGTTAAAAAAAAAAAATCACAACAAAGAAAAAAAAACGTGGGGTTCTATGCAAGAGTTTTACGCGAGATGTAAGTACAGAAGTTTTTATTTCACAATGCATAGGATGGCATTGGGGCGGGTGGGGAGATTAGAACTCTAACCCTCATGATAGGGGGAAAGCACTGAGCCAGAATTCTTAATATCCCAGGCACACGCTAAATCTTTCACTTCAGCCTGAGTTTCCACAAATGCTGTCTGGATTCACAAAGCACCTTTTACATTCTCTCTCTCTTTTTTTTTTTGTATTTTCCTTCTTTCTCTCTGTTTACACATCCACTGCAGAAACACAGCAGTACTTCAGTGCTCGGAGAGGACGACTCCCCGGCTCACAAGCCACCCGCAGACGCCTGTACAGAGAGATCCGTGCATGAGCAGCTTTGCAAAAGCACCAGCTGGAAGGGAAACAGTTCAGCTTTGTCTGGCCTGCCAGATTACCCTCCCCTCCGGGCTGGAGGGGGGGACATGCTGAAAGCTCGTGCTGCCGTGGCATGTAGTATGTTTTTTAACAGTCGTGCAGGAGAGAAGCCTGGCCTGCAGATGGCCCCCATCCCTGCTCTGACAGTCCCAGCAAGACCTCTGAACTTTCTATTTATAATAACAGTTTGGGGAGTAAGTCTCTTCCTGCAGAACTGGCAGTTTGCTAGCTTTTTGCTGTAATTAGGCTACTCGTGAGACGTTATATAAAAAGTAAAAAAAAAAAAAAAAAAATCGCTTTAGGATTTTGGCAGTCCCAAAGCACTCCAGTCGCAGATCAGCTTAACCGCCCATCGCAATTTCTTGTTTTGTTTTGTTTTTAATTCTAGGATCCTTGCCTTTCACATCTCATTACACTACTGCCTTCCAGGCGACCTGGGCCTTTTATTTTAAAAAAAATCGGCAACGATTGCCAAAATAGGAACCGACAACGTCCTCGCCGCCGGGAGCCACCCGTTGCGTTGGCTGCCGCTCGTACGGCGAGGGGCCCGCGCGTTCCCTGCTTCCCTTGATGTTTTGTTTTCCTGCCTTCTTTCTTTGGTGATTAATGGCCTGGCCATTTCCAGACCGGAGCCAGGCAAAGCCCCCCCCCCCCCCCCCCCCACGACACTTCGGCATTTCATACGCTTGGTTACCGAAGACGCACACGAGAAATGATTTAAAAGATGAAATGTGATTTTAACAGCAAGTGGTCTCTTTGGTGCTCACAGGCATCCAGGCATTTCATTATACCTCGTCCTCTCCTTCCTCTCCTTCTGCCGAAAGGATCATATTAAATGCTAACCTAGGTGAAAATTGCTTATTCATCCAGGAATCTTACAGGGTTTCGGTTCCAGTTCTTTTAATCTTGGCCGGAGCTAGGGTCTATTATTTTTGCAGTTCAGACTCTGCTGAGGAGTCCAACAAGACATCTGAGGGCTCCCTCAATCCATATCCACGGCGTTAATAAAACTCTGCAGCTAGGATTCCTTTCCTCTGAATATGCTTTATTCTTGGCTTGTGCGGCGGGTTTTATGTGACCTTAATAGAGTACAATCTCCTGGTTCCTGAAAACGGCACTGCGTGAGATGCACAAGCGGGGTTTTCGGGAATAATATGTCCAGCGGCAGCAAGGCGCACCATTTTGACAGAGCCTGAGATCTGACACCGTTATTTGGGCATGCTTTCCTTGCATGAACAGTAAAATTAGAAAAAAGGACTGTTATTATGAGACACCAAATGCCTTTTTTCTAAAGATGCAAGCTCGAGCCACCCAAAACTGGGTTGTGAAAAATTTCAGGCCGAAAGATACTTTGTGATCCACGCTGATCAATATGCGTAGGGTGCCGCGGAACACGAATGCCAAGATAACTAAAATCAATACATAAATATTTGCACCCCATATTAGAAAAAACAAAACCAAAAAACAAAGCAAGCAAAATATGGCACAGAGGCCTTGCAAGAAAAGTTAATAATCCCCTTTACGAAGGGTTTTTTTTTTTTACCACCCCTATTATATAGTATTATAATATGCATGAACCTCATTATCCCTTTTTGGACATGCAACGTTGCTAACATGATAACAGCAACGTCTGGAACTGGGCTGGGGAAGCACAGTGAGCATGCTCCGACTGTGATGTCAGCTCGATAGTCGTTGTCGCCACCTCATTTAACTATGCACCCCCAAACCACTTGTGCAGCCCTACTCCATAGGAATCAATGAGGAAAACGGAGAAGAGATAAAGAAGCAGCGAGCACGTTCATAATTAGAAGGAAATTAAAAAGACTGCAAAATGTGAATGTAAAAAGAAAAAACAAAATCTCTGAGATTTTTTGCATGTTTTTGCCTTGACTTCATTCCCTGCTGAGCAGCACTGCACATGAAGAGGGACCATCATCTTCACAAACAATACATCCAACTATGATTCATCACTGAGCACTAGATCCATATTAGGGGGAGCATATATTGCACTGATATTTCATTTATTTATGTAGACCTTTTATACACTGCCTAGGACTGCCCAGCACAATGCTGAGCAATCCAGGGCAATACATGGCCATCCGGGCTCACGTGCACCCTTTGCGTGTCTTACATCGACAGCTTTGCTTTCAATTACTAAGACCTGATAATGAATTAGCTATGGGAACTGTTGGGCATTTTGGAAGACCATCATCATTACCTTACTTCTGCCATCCCTTGAGGCCAGCTACCTGCCCTACAGCCATCATCTTGAGGCCAATGTACTAAACTGCAAGAATGCACAATTAAAGTACTGCTAAAATATTTAAACTAGGATTATGTGCATTATTTGCATGGAAGGACAGTTAAGTGTTTTTGCCATAAAGTGTAAAGAAAACCATCACATGCACATAACCATTTGGATTTACTGACATCTATCTCCCTCATCTTTAACTACATAGACTAAATGCAAGGGAATGCAGATTCTCGGTTGTCCTCAGAGTCTCCCCATTTTCTGAGTGATCACGAAAGAGGCCACGATTCCTTTACCAAGGAGCCCCTCTCCTCGCTCATTAGTCTAGGGCAGTACAGGGACATAGAGTGGGTCCCCTAGCAGCTACTCCAGCCCACACCAATACGTAGCGTCTTTCTGTCACTTTCCTCCGTTTGTGCTATTTTTACACAGCGGTAGCAGCCGATCTGGTTGATGACTTTGTAGCGAAGAGAGGATTCATAGCTTTTACTGTGTAAGCAGGTCATCGTGGCGAGAGACAGAACGTAACCCTTCTTCTTTCCATGTTCCTCAGGCAGGCAGAGGTAAACAAAGCATCCTCATCTTGGCGCATGGCGTTAGCAGAGTCTCTAGCTCCGCGCTACAAGAAGGGTCAACTGGAGGATGGAAGAATATCTCAGAGGCTGCAAGACAGTTTACGGGGTCTGAGGTATATGCACATGGTTATGACTTTTTTTTTTTGTTTTTACCACTCTGCGCATCTTTCTTTTGTCTCCTTTTTTGACTGTTTCCAAAGATGTATGTCTATACCACTTTGTTTTCAAATCGTATGTCTTTTTTGGGCATATCATATCCATATGATAGGAATAACATGATATGAATAACAATATTAGGACCTCATTTTCTAAAGTATCGCAGGCCTGCGATACTTTAGGTAATGAGGGGCGGGGGAGGGCCGAAACGGGGGGGGCGGTCCTGCGCTAGCCGGCAGCGATCGCACCGCCGCGGTGCGATCGCGGCCGGTTTCGCACCCAATAGCGCCACCATAGAAGGTGCAGCTGTTGGGCGCGAAATAGGATGCGAAAAGGCTCCTTACCTTTTCGTCGTCCGCGGCGTCTTCGCGGAGTCGGCCCTGGTGACGCCCCGACTCCTCCTCTTCCGGGGCCGACTCCGCCCCCATCTTGGTATCGCACGCGATAAGGGACTTTTCGCGTGCGAAACGTCCCTTATCGCGTGCGATCGGTCTGGTAAATGACCCCCTTAGTTTGCATAAACCTATGTTACTTCTATGGCAAGAACTATGTTTGTGCTTTTTTTTTTGCTGATGCTCATGCTGCAGTCCTAAGGTCTTTTATTGAAATTTCATGTCTTCCTAACATTTCGTAGGAAGGCTAGCTATCTCTTTGCCCTTTACTTTGTGCTCTCTATTTCAAGTTACTAAAAGGTAGATTTTTCAAACCGACACGCATGAGTCCATGTGCGCGCGGTTCCCGGGTGCACGTGGTTCCCGGGTGCGCGCGCATGGGCGCAACCGTTTTATAACATGCGCGCGTCGGCATGTAAAAATCATAGAAACATGGTGGCAGAAAATGTCCCATATGGCCTTCCTGTCCCTCAGAGATCCCCTGTGCTTATCCCATGCTTTCTCCAATTCAGATGTACCAGGCATCCACCATCCTCTCTGTCAAGGAATATTTCCTTATCGACATCCATGCGGTTCTAAAGCTTAAAATTCTCCCACAGTAACTGCTTGCTCTCTTTCTCACCTGCAAGAGCCACATCTTCACGCTCGGGAGGGGTAAGCGAGAGAGCTCCTGACAAAAGCCACAAGAAGGAATAACGTTTTGCAACGCATTCTTGTGTGTGTCAAGCGCTTTCTGTTCAGTTCGAGAGAGAGCACGACTTTCAAAGCTGCTTGCCCGGGTGAAATGGCTTCGGCTGGAAATTGCCTTTTACTGCCCAGCAAAGAGAGCGGGTGGGCTTCCTCTCAGCATTCAGGCCGGGGAGGGGAAGAGGGTGGAATAAAACAGAGCTTGCAGTTGGTATTAGAGAGAGTACACAAGCTGGCCAACTGCACAAAATAGCAGGTGTAGAGTACTTTAAGTAAACATACTTTATGTTTACTTTAAGTAAACATACTTTATGTTTTGGGGCGTGCATGCTAAAAGCACCCGCATACATTGCCACTGACTGAAAAACCACCCCGGATATATTCTGTAAGCAAATCCACAGTGTTACCGTGTGGTAGATAATTTACAGAAAATTATGTCTGCAAGTAATAATCACAGATGTCCACATTTAGTGAGCCGGCAAGGGGCTTCCGGCACTGCTTCTGCCAGAGAAGCGCTGGGTGCAGACCAGTGCGTGCCTTGCTTCTGAATGAGGCTTTTAGGAGCACTAGGGGGTGTGTCCAAAGAAGATAGGGATTGTGGGTAGGTGTTGGAGGCAGCCTGATTTCAATTTTAAACCAGACCCAGGGAAGGGGGTGGAGAGGCCTGACCTCTGCACGCCACAATATATTCACTTTTAGAAAGGGGGGGAGGGTGCACGTCCCGGCGGTGGGCTATTAATGAACTTTGTGGGGGAGGGAGGAAATAGGGCCACAAGCCCACATTTGATCTTTTTTTTTTTAAGCTTTATAGTGTTACTTAGCCAGATATCTTTGAAGATAATCTGTTAAGCAGCAAGTTATCCGGGCACGCAAGGCCAGATAACTTTAGACCTGCTCTACGCAGGTCTAGACAGGGGCAGACGGTAGGGAAAATATCAGCGCGGGGGATTTTTTTTTTTTCAAAATAGGCCCATGCGATTCAATGACTCTCAAAAGCTCCCCAAGCTGACCCTTAAGAGCTACATTATGGGACCTGGACCACATAGGCCTCTACGGTCAGATCTGAACCAAAACATCTTCAGCACAAATTTGACATTCTTCCTAAATAACCAAGAAGTAGAGCACGAGCAAACTTGGTTGGGCCTCCATACTCCACGAGTCCGGTTACATCTCTCCTGGCTTCCAGGCACGGTGTTAAACCAATCAGTTCCTGAATCAGTGGCCAAGCAAGTAGTGAGACAACTACATTCTCTCCCTCTCTCAGACTCAGACACACACACACACACACACACAGACTTTACAATACATTTTACAGAAGAGATAGTTGTACATATAAGGGCAGATTTTCAAAGGGTTACATGCGTAAGATATGTGCGCATGTTATAAAAATCAGGCGTAGATTTGTTCGCGCCGGGTTGCGCGAACAAATCTGCGCCCACGCGCAGGTTTTCAAATCTGCCCCATAGTCTATAAGGTGCCACTCACCTTGGGTCATTTTTTGCTACACCAGACTAACAAGGCTATCCCTTTGAAGATTAGAAAACATGACTATCAATTACCGAATGTTCCTTATGTTATCAGTTGACATCAATAAAAAATATATAGACACAGAAACACAGAAACATGATGGCAGAAAATGACCATGTGGCCTATCTAACCTACCATCCATCCAATTTATCTAGGCTTACAATTCCCATCACACTCCCTCAGAGATCCCCTGTACTTATCCCACTGCTTTCTTGAATTCAGATAGTTTGTCTTCACCACCCCCACTGGGTGGCTGTTCCATGTATCCACTATCCTCTCTGTAAAGAAATATTTTCTAGCTCCTTTCATCCTCATCCATGACCCCTCATTCTAGTGCCTCGTTTTTTTTTTTTCTAAAAGAGACTTGACTCCTGTGCATAGAAACCTTTGGCATATGTAAATGCCTCCCCATCTTGCCTTTTCTCTAAGGTAATACATGTTTAGCTCTTTAAGTCTATCCCCATATGTTTTAGACCACTGATCATTTTAGTAGCCACCCTCTGGACTGACTCCAAATGTTTTATATCGTGCAGTCTCCAGAACAGTGCACAGTATTCCAAATGAGATCTCACCAGGGATCTATACTGGGGCAATATTAAAAAAAAAATCTGAAATCATTCAATGGGCGAAAATCAATTGAGGTGGAAAAATCCCAAGCACCTGGTTGTCCAAGTCAGTGCCCTATTTCCCCTCACAACATCCAAATGTATGGAGGGCCACCAGCCTAATTAAAAGAACTGTACACATTGGGGTAGATTTTATAAATCTACGCGCGTGCGTACCTTTGCTCGCTCACCAGGTGCAAACAAAAGTACGCTGGATTTTATAAGATACGCGCGTGGCCGCGTGTATCTTATAAAATCCAGGGTCGGTGCGCGCAAGGGGGTGCACATTTGTGCACCTTGCGCGCGCCGAGGCCTCACTCGGCCACGCCCCCGGACCCCCCCCCCCATGCCCCCGAACACGCCCCAAAGCCAACACCACACCCCCCTGGCCACGCCCCCAACCGCCCCTTTTTGCAAGCCCCGGGACTTACGCGCGTCCCGGGGCTTGCGCGCGCCGCCTATGCAAAATAGGCTCGGCGTGCGCAGGGGGGGTTTAAGGGTTACGTGCATTACTTATGCGCGTAACCCTTTTAAAATCCGGCCCATTACGTCTTAGGAACTACTGTAGGATGGTGTCTTTGACATATTGTAAATACTGAGGCAAACACTAGCAGTAAATTTGAGAGTCTAAGATTAATTACATCCATCATACCATGGCTTATGACTGATGCTCATTCCTGTCACAGTGTGCACAAAAGAATCTCATTCATAGACACTACCCCTCATCAGACAAAAAAAAAATATTGCAATTCTACAGTCACTTCAATATCAGCAAAACAAACTCCCTCCACTAGCAGGCATTCTGTCAAAAAGATATTCAGAGTGCATGTAAGGAACCGGCCATATCATAACAGCACTAACACCCAGGACTGAAACAGGAGAGAAAATATTGATACACCTCCTATTTGAAAACAGAACAAGCTGGACTGCCATAGATTGCTACATAGAACTATGTGATCACATAATCCCTCCCTGTAGTCACACATGCATGACATAGAAACAGAGCCTCATCATATGCAGAATAAAGGACAGCAAAGTAGAAATTAGAAACATGCAGACAAGAACTGAACTGAAAACCCCAAGAAGCCAGGCTCTGCGTACTGTGCAACGAGGGAAAACATTTTTACTCCTGTGGGGATTCTGCACAAAACTATTTCAAATTCTGCATCTTAGACTAATACATTTGTAGAATATTGCATTTGCAATTAAATTACTCAGAACAATCTATACCGCATTATTTTAATATAACGAGAGCAGAATTTTAAAACACGGTGTGCAGAATTTTACATTTTTTGTGCAAAATTCTCCCAGGAGTAACACTGTTTCTTCTGCTATGCAAAATACAAACATATATGAGATACACATTCCCAAAGTTTACGTATACCAATTTCTAAAATGAAATAAAATGATTCTTTCTACTTTTGTTGTCTGGACATTTCATTTTTCCAGTCACCTTGATCACAAAAACATAAGAACATGCCATGCTGGGTCAGACCAAGGTCCATCGAGCCCAGCATCCTGTCTCCGACAGTGGCCAGTCCAGGTCGCACGTACCTGGCAGATCCCGTAAAGTAGATCTAATTCCAGTTACTCACTCCAAGGGATAGCAGTAGCTTCCTTTAGTCTCCCTGGCTAATAATGTGTTATGGACTTTTCCCCCCAGGAATTTGACCAAACCTCTTCTAAACTTCACTATGCTCGTCACCTTGACCACATCCTCTGGCAGCAGATTCCACAGCTTGATGGTGCGCTGAGTGAAAAAGTAGTTCTTATGATTTGTTTTGAATCTGCTGGTTGTTAAGTTTCATGGAGTGCCCCCTTGTATTAGTATTATTTGAAAAGGTAAATAACCATCCTTTATTACCCGATCATCCCCACTTGTGGTATTATAAACTTCTATCACACAGTGGCGTAGCCAGAACTGATTTTTTTTGGGGGGGAGGGTCCAAAGTTAACATGGGTGGGCAGTAGGCAAACAGGTCTGAGCCCTACTAATTGTACCCTTATCCATAAATAATGGCTTAAAGGGCACCTGACAAAAAAACTTCTAAGTCCAACAGCTGTTATGCATCATGAGTAAAACTTTAAAATATTTTAATTATTTCAAGCACTTACCAACATTCAAAATTCCTTATCAACCTGTATTAATTTTATATTTATTGCAGTTTATAAATACAGAAGCATGTTATGTAAAAAGCAAATAAAATAAACATCAGATCCAATCGATCATGTAAAAAAAAAAACCAAATAATGTATTCTTTCATGTATCCTCTTTTTAAAAAGACAGAGATCATCATAACTACAATAAAATAGCAATAATCATAATAATCACATGAACGAGTGCAGAGCAGAACTAGGACAGTTCACATTACAACCCAACATGCAAAAATTATTTACATTCAAATTCTGGTGTCACCTCAGCAAAACAAAATCCTTCCACTGCTAAACACTTTGTGAAGTAACACAAACTCCCGCAAAAAAAAAAAAAAAAAGAGACACCTAGAACCTTGCCATAGCATTCAATCACACTCTTAGGAATCAAACAGCACCATTATTTATGAGAAAGCGGCAATACAAATATTACACCAGGCCCTAGAATATTAATACACCACCTACTGGACAAAGAGAGCAAGCCGGACTGCTACAAATTCCTAAAGAGAAAATACACACTAGCAGAAATACTGCACCTCAGTCACACACAGGCAGAACACAGATCAACCCTTACCTATTTATTTATTTATTTATTTATTTAACATCTTTTCTATACCGTCGTTAAGCTAGATACCGCCACAACGGTTTACAATAAGGCACATGAATTAATGTTGCTAAATGTATTAAATTATATCAACTAAACAGGTGCCATCAAGGTACGGTAACATAGTTTCATAATAAATACTAATTGGTGGGTGTGATAAATCATGTCCATTCCTATCTGTATCAGCTTTAAAACAGATTAATAATTGTATCTTATCCTTTGGTGGTGAACGAAAATATAAAATAAAAGAACAAAAAGAACAAAAAAAATTGCCATACTGGGTCAGACCAAGGGTCCATCAAGCCCAGCATCCTGTTTCCAACAGTGGCCAAACCAGGCCACAAGAACCTGGCAATTACCCAAATACTAAGATCATCCCATGATACTGATGCAATTAATAGCAGTGGCTATTCCCTAAGTAAACTTGATTAATAGCAGTTAATGGACTTCTCCAAGAACTTATTCAAACCTTTTTTGAACCCAGCTACACTAACTACACTAACCACATCATCTGAGAACAAATTCCAGAGCTTTATTGTGCATTGAGTGAAAAAGAATTTTCTCTGATTTGTTTTAAATGTGCTGCTTGCTAACTTCGTGGAGTGCCCCCTAGTCCTTCTATTATCCGAAAGAGTAAATAACCAATTTACATTTACCCGTTCTAGACCTCTCATGATTTTAAAGACCTCTATCATATCCCCCCTCAGCTGTCTCTTCCGCTTCAAATTAGAAACAGAAACATGCTGATAAAACCAAAATAGAAAGCCCGAGAAACCAGACTCTGAATAGTGGAACTCTAAAGAGATAGCAAAATTAAAAAATATAAGAAATATATGCATGTCCCCAAAGATGGCATATTCCAATCACTAAAACTAATTTTTTTATTTTGCCTTTGTTGTCTGATCTTTTTATTTTTCTTATCAGTTGTTCCTGGTCTCTTTTTTCCCACTTTCTCCTTGTCTGTCTTTTCCTAATTCTTTTTCCAGGGGCTCTTCTCTTTCTGTTTCTTCTATCTCCTCCTATCGTCCTCTCTTCCTCCCTCCTACACAAACACGTGCTCTTGCTCTCACATGCTCTCTCTCCTCACCCACAGGCTCCCATTCTCACATCCTCTCACTTTTCCCTCACCAAGGCTCCTCTTACACACACACATATAAGGTTCTTGCTCTCACAAGCTCCCAAACACAACACAGTTTCTCGCTCTCTCAAGCCCGGCATCCTGTTTTCAGCAGTGGCCAATTCAGGTCACAAGTAGCTGGCAAGAACCCAAACAGTAAATAGATCCCATGCTGCTATCATGCAGTGATAAGTAGTGGCCATTTCTTAAGTCGACTTGGTTAATAACAGTTTATTGACTTCTCCTCCAGGAATTTGTCCAAACTTTTTTTAAACCCAGCTACACTAACTGCCTTAACCACATCCTCTGGTAATGAATTCTGCGATTAATTGTGTGCTAAGTGAAAAAAAGAATTTTCTCAAATTTGTTTTAAATGTGCTACTTACTAAAGTCATAGAGTGCCCCATAGCCTTTATATTTTTTTTAAAAAGTAAATAACCAACTTATATTTACCCATTCTATTCCACTGATGATTTTATAGAACTCTATCAAATTCCCCCCCCGGACGTCTCTTCTCCATGCGAACAGATCCAAACTCTTTAGCCTTTCCTCATAGAAGAGCCATTCCACCATCATTTTAGTCTCCTCTGTACCTTTTCCAATGCAACTACACCTTTTTTGAGATATGGTGCCCAGAAATGTACACAGTACTCTAAGGGGGTCATTTTCAAAAGTCTTTACACACTTAAAACTGGGTTTTACATGTGTAAATGTGCTTTACACATGTAAATGGGCTTTAGAAAATTGACACAATATATGCCATTGAATTGTCCATAGGTCCTACATGTGTAAGAGCACGTTACACACAGTCCAGCCTCACCATGGAGCTATAGAGGGGTATTGTGACATTCGTCCTTTTATGCTTCATTCCTTTCCTAATAATTCCTAACATGCTGTTTGCCTTTCTGACCACTACCACACACTGAACAGAGGATTTCAAAGTATTTTCCACTATGACGTCCAGGTCCTTTTTTCAGTATAACTCCTAATATGGAACCTAACATCTCTCTTCTCTTACACACAGGCTCTCTCTCTTTCTCTCACAAACACACACACACACACACAGGCTCTCATTCTCACTTTCCCTCAAAAGCTCCCTCCCACACATGCAGAGGTTCTCGCTCTCAAGCTCCCCCCAACACACACAGGCCCCCCATGCTCTCTCTCTCACACACACACACAGGCCCCCATGCTCGCTCTCTCTCACACACACACACACACAGGACCCATGCTCTCTCTCTCTCTCTCATACACACACACACAGGCCCCCCCATGCTCACACACACACACACACACACACACACACAGGCCCCCCCATGCTCTCTTACACACATACACAGGCCCCCCATGCTCTCTCTCACACACACACATACAGGCCCCCCATGCTCTCTCTCACACACGCACACACACAGGCCCCCCATGCTCTCTCTCTCTCTCTCTCACACACACACAGGACCCCATGCTCTCTCTCTCTCACTCACACACACACACACACACAGGCCCCCCATGCTCTCTCTCTCTCACACACACACACACACACATACACACAGGCCCCCCATGCTATCTCTCTCTCTCTCACACACACACACAGGCCCCCCATGCTCTCTCTCTCACACACACACACAGGCCCCCATGCTCGCTCTCTCTCACACACACACACACAGGACCCCATGCTCTCTCTCTCTCTCTCATACACACACACACAGGCCCCCCCATGCTCACACACACACACACACACACAGGCCCCCCCATGCTCTCTTACACACATACACAGGCCCCCCATGCTCTCTCTCACACACACACATACAGGCCCCCCATGCTCTCTCTCACACACGCACACACACAGGCCCCCCATGCTCTCTCTCTCTCTCTCTCACACACACACAGGACCCCATGCTCTCTCTCTCTCACTCACACACACACAGGCCCCCCATGCTCTCTCTCTCTCACACACACACACACATACACACAGGCCCCCCATGCTATCTCTCTCTCTCTCACACACACACACAGGCTTCCGATGCTCTCTCTCACACACACAGGCCCCCCCAAGCTCTCTCTCTCACAAACACAAATCATTCAATGGGCGAAAATCAATTGAGGTGGAAAAATCCCAAGCACCTGGTTGTCCAAGTCAGTGCCCTATTTCCCCTCACAACATCCAAATGTATGGAGGGCCACCAGCCTAATTAAAAGAACTGTACACATTGGGGTAGATTTTATAAATCTACGCGCGTGCGTACCTTTGCTCGCTCACCAGGTGCAAACAAAAGTACGCTGGATTTTATAAGATACGCGCGTGGCCGCGTGTATCTTATAAAATCCAGGGTCGGTGCGCGCAAGGGGGTGCACATTTGTGCACCTTGCGCGCGCCGAGGCCTCACTCGGCCACGCCCCCGGACCCCCCCCCCCATGCCCCCGAACACGCCCCAAAGCCAACACCACACCCCCCTGGCCACGCCCCCAACCGCCCCTTTTTGCAAGCCCCGGGACTTACGCGCGTCCCGGGGCTTGCGCGCGCCGCCGAGCCTATGCAAAATAGGCTCGGCGTGCGCAGGGGGGGTTTAAGGGTTATGTGCATTACTTATGCGCGTAACCCTTTTAAAATCCGGCCCATTACGTCTTAGGAACTACTGTAGGATGGTGTCTTTGACATATTGTAAATACTGAGGCAAACACTAGCAGTAAATTTGAGAGACTAAGATTAATTACATCCATCATACCATGGCTTATGACTGATGCTCATTCCTGTCACAGTGTGCACAAAAGAATCTCATTCATAGACACTACCCCTCATCAGACAAAAAAAAAATATTGCAATTCTACAGTCACTTCAATATCAGCAAAACAAACTCCCTCCACTAGCAGGCATTCTGTCAAAAAGATATTCAGAGTGCATGTAAGGAACCGGCCATATCATAACAGCACTAACACCCAGGACTGAAACAGGAGAGAAAATATTGATACATCTCCTATTTGAAAACAGAACAAGCTGGACTGCCATAGATTGCTACACAGAACTATGTGATCACATAATCCCTCCCTGTAGTCACACATGCATGACATAGAAACAGAGCCTCATCATATGCAGAATAAAGGACAGCAAAGTAGAAATTAGAAACATGCAGACAAGAACTGAACTGAAAACCCCAAGAAGCCAGGCTCTGCGTACTGTGCAACGAGGGAAAACATTTTTACTCCTGTGGGGATTCTGCACAAAACTATTTCAAATTCTGCATCTTAGACTAATACATTTGTAGAATATTGCATTTGCAATTAAATTACTCAGAACAATCTATACCGCATTATTTTAATATAACGAGAGCAGAATTTTAAAACACGGTGTGCAGAATTTTACATTTTTTGTGCAAAATTCTCCCAGGAGTAACACTGTTTCTTCTGCTATGCAAAATACAAACATATATGAGATACACATTCCCAAAGTTTACGTATACCAATTTCTAAAATGAAAATAAAATGATTCTTTCTACTTTTGTTGTCTGGACATTTCATTTTTCCAGTCACCTTGATCACAAAAACATAAGAACATGCCATGCTGGGTCAGACCAAGGTCCATCGAGCCCAGCATCCTGTCTCCGACAGTGGCCAGTCCAGGTCGCACGTACCTGGCAGATCCCGTAAAGTAGATCTAATTCCAGTTACTCACTCCCAGGGATAGCAGTAGCTTTCTTTAGTCTGCCTGGCTAATAATGTGTTATGGACTTTTCCCCCCAGGAATTTGACCAAACCTCTTCTAAACTTCACTATGCTCGTCACCTTGACCACATCCTCTGGCAGCAGATTCCACAGCTTGATGGTGCGCTGAGTGAAAAAGTAGTTCTTATGATTTGTTTTGAATCTGCTGGTTGTTAAGTTTCATGGAGTGCCCCCTTGTATTAGTATTATTTGAAAAGGTAAATAACCATCCTTTATTTACCCGATCATCCCCACTTGTGGTATTATAAACTTCTATCACACAGTGGCGTAGCCAGAACTGATTTTTTTTGGGGGGAGGGTCCAAAGTTAACATGGGTGGGCAGTAGGCAAACAGGTCTGAGCCCTACTAATTGTACCCTTATCCATAAATAATGGCTTAAAGGGCACCTGACAAAAAAACTTCTAAGTCCAACAGCTGTTATGCATCATGAGTAAAACTTTAAAATATTTTAATTATTTCAAGCACTTACCAACATTCAAAATTCCTTATCAACCTGTATTAATTTTATATTTATTGCAGTTTATAAATACAGAAGCATGTTATGTAAAAAGCAAATAAAATAAACATCAGATCCAATCGATCATGTAAAAAAAAAAACCAAATAATGTATTCTTTCATGTATCCTCTTTTTAAAAAGGCAGAGATCATCATAACTACAATAAAATAGCAATAATCATAATAATCACATGAACGAGTGCAGAGCAGAACTAGGACAGTTCACATTACAACCCAACATGCAAAAATTATTTACATTCAAATTCTGTCACCTTAGCAAAACAAAATCCTTCCACTGCTAAACACTTTGTGAAGTAACACAAACTCCCGCAAAAAAAAAAAAAAAAAAGAGACACCTAGAACCTTGCCATAGCATTCAATCACACTCTTAGGAATCAAACAGCACCATTATTTATGAGAAAGCGGCAATACAAATATTACACCAGGCCCTAGAATATTAATACACCACCTACTGGACAAAGAGAGCAAGCCGGACTGCTACAAATTCCTAAAGAGAAAATACACACTAGCAGAAATACTGCACCTCAGTCACACACAGGCAGAACACAGATCAACCCTTACCTATTTATTTATTTATTTATTTATTTAACATCTTTTCTATACCGTCGTTAAGCTAGATACCGCCACAACGGTTTACAATAAGGCACATGAATTAATGTTGCTAAATGTATTAAATTATATCAACTAAACAGGTGCCATCAAGGTACGGTAACATAGTTTCATAATAAATACTAATTGGTGGGTGTGATAAATCATGTCCATTCCTATCTGTATCAGCTTTAAAACAGATTAATAATTGTATCTTATCCTTTGGTGGTGAACGAAAATATAAAATAAAAGAACAAAAAGAACAAAAAAATTGCCATACTGGGTCAGACCAAGGGTCCATCAAGCCCAGCATCCTGTTTCCAACAGTGGCCAAACCAGGCCACAAGAACCTGGCAATTAC
The DNA here is from genome assembly GCF_901001135.1 of Rhinatrema bivittatum. Lineage (NCBI taxonomy): Eukaryota > Metazoa > Chordata > Amphibia > Gymnophiona > Rhinatrematidae > Rhinatrema > Rhinatrema bivittatum. Next base: position 340,427,513 of record NC_042620.1, on the reverse strand, counting down.
CCAAATACTAAGATCATCCCATGATACTGATGCAATTAATAGCAGTGGCTATTCCCTAAGTAAACTTGATTAATAGCAGTTAATGGACTTCTCCAAGAACTTATTCAAACCTTTTTTGAACCCAGCTACACTAACTACACTAACCACATCATCTGAGAACAAATTCCAGAGCTTTATTGTGCATTGAGTGAAAAAGAATTTTCTCTGATTTGTTTTAAATGTGCTGCTTGCTAACTTCGTGGAGTGCCCCCTAGTCCTTCTATTATCCGAAAGAGTAAATAACCAATGTACATCTACCCGTTCTAGACCTCTCATGATTTTAAAGACCTCTATCATATCCCCCCTCAGCTGTCTCTTCCGCTTCAAATTAGAAACAGAAACATGCTGATAAAACCAAAATAGAAAGCCCGAGAAACCAGACTCTGAATAGTGGAACTCTAAAGAGATAGCAAAATTAAAAAATATAAGAAATATATGCATGTCCCCAAAGATGGCATATTCCAATCACTAAAAACTAATTTTTTTATTTTGCCTTTGTTGTCTGATCTTTTTATTTTTCTTATCAGTTGTTCCTGGTCTCTTTTTTCCCACTTTCTCCTTGTCTGTCTTTTCCTAATTCTTTTTCCAGGGGGCTCTTCTCTTTCTGTTTCTTCTATCTCCTCCTATCTTCCTCCCTCCTACACAAACACATGCTCTTGCTCTCACATGCTCTCTCTCCTCACCCACAGGCTCTCATTCTCACATCCTCTCCCTTTTCCCTCACCAAGGCTCTTACACACACACATATAGGTTCTTGCTCTCACAGGCTCCCAAAC